>NW_015540946.1:721658-741164 GCF_001515605.1 Sinocyclocheilus anshuiensis
TAAGAGTTTTCGTGTGAATGAGCTCAGTCAGTTGCACTGTGAGTGAGCACCCTTTGCATGGTTTCTCTATATAATCCATTCACAGTTTGAAGAAAAGTTTTGTTTTTTATGCTGCTAAGAGGACCAAACGTCCACATATGCTGTTTCAGGAGTGACAAACGTCCATGTAAGAAAATGATGTGAGTGAATCCGCTAAACTGTAAGGCGAGCTATTGCTTAGCAGGGCTGCCAACTTTTGAGTTCAGCATGGAGTAAGAAGAGGAGTGGTCTGTTTCTTTATAATAAATATATTTACTTATAGATCTCCATAAGAATTACACTATATGAATTATGTTTCTAAGTATGAAACTAAAACCACTAGTAGGTGGTGGCAAGTCACTGTCTAATGACTGAGTCATTGAATTGTTTGATTTGTTAAAAAGGACTGATTCATTCAGGAACAAAGCAAGTGACTGGTGATTTTACGAATATGTAATTTAATCATTTGCTTCTTTCTCTTCTGATGTTGCTTGACTGTGTTCTACATATAAAAAACAAGAACTCGTACAAGCAGACATCACATCAGTGGCACATAGTGAGAAAATGGACATGTGGCGTGAGAACAGTGTCAGCTGCGTGAGGGTTGGCAGCACTGGATATGACTGACAGTGATAACTGTAGAAACGGACGGAACACAACATCTGACAAGCCGATGTCAAAATAGACCTGTACATTAAGTGAAGCAGTGTAAATGCCGAGCAACAAACCTACAACAGCAACAAGTCTGTGTTGGCCAAATACATTTATCAGCTTCTAGTTAAAGATAAAAAAGTAAAGCACTCTTTTTCATGTGTCCTTTTTAAAGAAATGTTGAAAAAATTAGTTTTTTAGTTAAATCCAAAAATATTTGAAGGTATTTAATGCATTATTATTTAATTATTATAGCATTAACAATTAATTTATTTCATTTGTAGTTAACTAGGTCAAAAATAGTTAATAGTTATTAACCCTTCTAGACTGTTGGGGTCTGGGTTTATTTAATGACTTAAGACTTTGTGACTTTCTGCGCTTGCTATACTTCGTACTTCAGTACTACTGGTTTTAATGGTAATTTCATTTCATTTTCATTTTAAAAGTGTCCATCAGGTGACAGAAAGGGTTTAAAATAAGTGTTTTAAAATAAAATACGTTCCATAGACGAACAGCCCTTAGAGGGTTAAGAAGCGTTTGTAAATTGGGTTTTGGAGTGCTATTGTTACTGTTTGCATTCATTTTTTGAGATATCCCGATTTTATGCAATGTCTGCTTTTCTTTCCCCACTCTCTAGACTTCAGTAAAGAACATAAGCCCTGTAAGGAGTGTTTATGTTCCGCCCCTCCACCCAAAATCAGTGACCTGATGAACGACGAAGACCTTCTGTACACTCTAAGGCTGAAGCTGGATCCGACTCACTGCACTGTCAAAAACTGGAAGAACTTTGCAAGCCGCTGGGGAATGAGCTATGATGAGCTCACGCTTCTAGAGCAGCGCACACACGGTCCCACCTACCACAGTCCCACTCAAGAGTTCCTCTTGCGCTACAACCAGAAACCTGTCACGGAGCTCACCGAACTCTGCCAGCTCTACCAGCGCATTGATGTGCTTCGATTGCTCCAGAGGTGGATGGAGAACGACTGGCCCTCACGCTGGCAGCAGGCTCATTAGCTGGGACTTCACAATAACTGGACCTCAAAGGAGAAACGTGTTCGTAGTAACTGAAATTCATGACTGCAGGAATGGACAGCAGGTCAGAACACACATTACTGAACAGTGGTGGTACAAAGACAGTGTTTACAAGGTAGTACACTGGATGTAGTTACATTTTTTTGTTAACCTTTGGCTGATTTTATCAGTCCAAATGTCACAGACTGGTTAGCTGTATTAGTTATGTGACAAAAGGGTGAATAGCAAATAGGCTATATGCAGCAGCACGCCAGCACTTCAGGAGAAAACGGAAAGGCCGCTCAGGTGTGACTACTCATTTAGATTCTGCCTGGAAATTCTCTGTGGTTCCAGTAATACAGCATTTAATTTATTTTTAATACAAACAGTCATCTGCTGGCAGTGTGCCACTGTTGGTAGTTTTATGAAGTTTCCTTAAATTAGTAACATATATGATGTTGAGTCACTGAGCTCAATATCTAAATGAGTTTTAAGACGGCTTTTGCAGACGTTATACACTGAAATTCATTCTGCTTATGTTCTATAAAAGAGGCGGGGTCTGTTTGTGAAGTGGCCAGTTAAAAATTCAAAATTTGAATTTGAGCATGTAAAACATTGTGGTATATATCAAAATTCCCATTGCACTGCTCACTGAGCACTTGAATTTAATATCATGTTTGGTATGAATGGCACTTAATTTTTTTTCTTTATTTTTAGTGTTTTGAGACTTTAAGAAAAATTTAGCATGCCTTAGAAAGGTAAAATACCAGTATAACTGCAGAGAACAATTGATCTGAAAGTTGACTGAACTTGCTTAATCATTCTGAGACGTTTTAAATTTAACTATTGAAAATATTAGTTTAAAAAATGCAGAGTGCGACTGTTTCAAAATTTATGGTCAAATGTAAATTACAATGCAGGTAGTAGGGTAGAATGTGACAACATTACCTCTTCTAAACAAGATTCTTTTAAAAAGTGTTTGGTGTTGTGCCATGTACTCTACCTAGCTTTTTATTTCCTGTGTCTAAACATTAAAGCCTGTTTGTGTGCATCAGGGTTTCTCTGTTTAAAAATAAAACTTTTATATGTACAGTATTTGAATATTTGTTATAATTACCATTTATAGTGTAAATACAAAGTATTTTTTTCATCAGCAATACATTATGAACTATTGGCATCGCTTGAATGTCAGTGGTGAATAACTAGCCTAAATAAATAATTGTAGATGATTTACTGCTGCACTGCATCTGTTTTACACTGTTATCCTTTGAGGATCTTTAAAAAAATAAATAAATTTAAGGCATGCAGTATAACGGTCTGAGATAATCAAAACGGGAGTGAGTGTTAAAATGAATTATTCATATTATCAAAGTTCATATCAAATTTTATTAAAGTATTTTGAGAGATTAGTGCCCTTGCAAATATAGGTACACATGCTTCATGTAACACACAAAGACACACGTGATATTTTATAGATGTAAAATTTGGACTTAATAATTTTTTGTATATATATATATATATATACAAAATATATAACTGGAATGGAAATAAGTGTAAACAAAAGACTATATATTAGATAATATTACATAAAACAGTGACAAATTAGACAGAATTACAGATTCGTCATATTTTCCTTCATGTTTTCAGAAGATACAATCATTGCACATTTAAAGAGAACTTTATACAATTATATATATATATATAAAACTGAATATAAAAATAATTACATCTCTGTCAAATTCTGTAATGCTTCTCTGTCAATACTCTACCCATTTTAAAAGTAAACAGTTGGAGGTGTATTTAATTTTTTTTTACATATTGTTCTACATATGTATTACCTATATGCAGTGGGTATGGAACTACACTAACAAGGCTCCTGGTTTTATTTAAAGTTTAATCTGTTGGCAAACCAAGCATGTTGTTCAAGCTGAGAGTAATCTTGGCGTCATCTTCGTTGCTAGTGTCAATTACTGGGTAGGCCTTTTCAGCATCAGGCTTTGTGACTTTAAATGTTCCTCTATTCACTTTTGTAGGGCTGCCTGGTTCTGAAGATATGCCGAAATCTGGGCTTGTAGTACGTGCATTAGACAACCTCAGCCTTTCCCGGATATCTACAGTAGCTGTCTGTCCATTGACCCCAGCAGATGGAGAAGAAGCTTTAAGATTTGTCTTGACTGACGAGACCGAGACAACCGCGTCAGTAGTTGTTTTTGTAGGGTCAGTACTGAGGTCAACCATTCCAGTGAGTTTTTGTAAGATACTGTCAATGTTGCTGTCAGGTAGGGGGTGAGGCTTGAACAATGGTATATTTTTGGGGAGTTTAAGTTCTCCAGTGGTACCATTTACTTCTGGTGCTTTAATATTTATATCCCCATCCTTTGATTCAGTAGATTTTCGCCATTTGAATGGCCATTTTACCCTATGCTTGGAGCCCTCAACTTCAGCGTTGATGCTTTGAACATCTACATCAACTCCAGCATTTGGTAGACTCACGTCAACATCAGGAGTACCAACCCCAGGAGCAGATAAGTTCAGATCTGGTCTACTTACATCAGCAGCAATGTCGACATCAGGAGATTTGACTTTTGGACCAGAAAGGTTAAACTTTTTGATGGTTGGGAATTTCAGCTTTCCTTTGGGAGCACTGATGTCAACGTCTGCTGTGGGAACATCTACATCAAGCCCAGCTTTTGGTAGACTCACATCAATATCAGGAGTACCAACCTCAGGTGCAGATAGGTTCAAATCTGGTCCACTTACATCAGCAGCAATGTCAACATCAGGAGATTTGACTTTTGGACCAGATAGGTTGGACTTTTTGAGTGTTGGGAATTTCAGCTTTCCTTTGGGAGCACTGATGTCAACATCTGCTTTGGGAAGGTTTATATCAGCATCTGGCACTTTGACATATGCATCAACTGTTGGAGCTGAGAGGCTGAGATCAGGAGCTTCTGTATTTAAGTCAATCTCAGGTGTCTTCACTTTTGGACCAGAAAGGTCAACTTTTGGTTTCTTAAATGGAATCAGTTTCAGCTTTCCAGACTGAGCCTTTAAGTTTGGGGTTCCTACATTGGGAACGCTGACCTCAGCTTTTGGTAAAGTTGCATTTACATCAGGCGCACTGATCTCAGCTTTGGGAAGATTTAGGTCAACACTAGGTGCATTTAATTCTCCTTTGAGTTTGGGAACTGAGAGATCTAGATCTGCGTTAGCATCCAGCTCAGGCCCTTTAACTTTTGGCCCAGACAAATTCAGTTTTGGCAAATTGAAATGTGGCAACTTCATTTTTCCAGATGGCGCATTAATGTCAACATCTGGGACTTTAAGGGTAGCATCAGGTCCTTCAAGCTCTGCTTTTGGCAAGTCTAGGTCTACATCTGGGGTGGAGAGTTTGAGATTTGGTGACTTTAAATTTCCCCCAGTGTTTGCAAATGGAGCATTCAAGTTGGCTTTAGGCAAACCAATGTCTAAAGAGGGAGCAGAAATGTCACCTTCAAATTTAGGTGTGGAAACACTAAGATTAGGTGCTTTAACATCTACATTAGGTCCTTTGAGTTCTGCTGTGGGGATGTTCACATCTACATCAGGTGCATCTAGATTTGGGGTTTTAACCCGAGGTCCAGAAAGACCAAATTTAGGCATCTTAAAGTGAGGTAGCTTGGCTTTGCCAGAGGGGGCATCAATGTCTACTTTAGGAGCATTTATGTCAATGTCTGGGACTTCGAGGTCTACATTTGGACTTTTGACATTAGCATCTGGCAAGTTCAGATCCACATCTGGAGCACTAAATTTGCCATCCACTTTGGGTGCTGAAAGACTGAGATTCGGAGCTTTCAGATTCGGAGCTTTCAGATTCGGTCCATCTAATTCAGCTTTTGGCAGATTAATATCTACCCCAGGAGCTGACATGTCCAAGTCTGGTGCTTGTACCCCTGCATTAAGATTTGGAGTTTTCAGCTTTGATTTATGTAAGTTTAGCTTTGGCATTTTAAGAGTGGTGAACTTGTGCTTTGCAGACGGAGCATTAATGTCTACATCAGGTGCTTTTACATCAACATCAGCCCTTGGTAAATTGACATCTGCATTTGGGATGCTGATATCCCCATCTATCTTTGGTGCTGAGAGACTTAAATCGGGTGTTGAGACACTGGCATCTAAGCCAACCTCTGGTGCTTTAACCTTCTGCCCAAATGTGGGTTTCTTAAATGTTAACCATTTTATCTTGCCAGAGGGAGCATTTATATTGACATCAGGAGTTTTAATGTCTACATCTGGAGCTTCAAGATTGGCTCTTGGCAGATCAATGTCAACATTTGGTGCACTAACATCTGCATTTAATTTTGGGGCAGAAAGATTTGCATCAACACTCGCCTCTGGTACTTTCACTTTTGTAGTTTTTGCTTTCTTTAATTTAGGAAATTTAATCTTGCCAGAGGGAGCTTCAATATTAGCTTTTGGTTTTTTGATGTCCAGGTTTGGACCACTGAGCTCAGTTTTTGGCAAGGTCATGTCTACTTCAGGGGTGCCAATTTCTCCATTAATCTTTGGGGCTGACAGATTCAGATCAGGGGTTTTTAGGTCAGCGTTTATGTCTGGGGCAGTTAAATTCACATCACCATCAATCCTTGGTTTTTTAGCCTGTAGACTGAAGGTGGGCATTTTGAACTTGGGTGTTTTGGTCTTCAGTTCAGGCTTGTCCACATTAACAGAAACATCTGGGGTGTTAAGAGTAGGGGTAGAGACACTGACATCAGGTGCTTCTAATGTACCATCCAGACCTGCTCCATTGAGATTTGGTGCAGACATGCCAAAAGTTGGTTGTTTGAACCCTCGGTGGCTGAAGTTAGGTGTGGCATCCTTTAGCTCAATCTGTGGCATTTCTGCATTTACTGCTGGGGTTGAGATGCCACCCTTAAGGCTTGGGGCATTTATCTGTCCTTTCAGCCCATTAACCTGAACGCCTGGTGCTTGAAGTCCTGCCTTACTGTTTAATCGGAGATCACCAAGAGACTAAAGAGAAAGATGAGACGAAGACATTGTGAGACCTATTTAGTCTCTATTTTTCCTTTTTTCTTTCTTTAATTCACAAGGTTGCTTACCAGTCCTGCTTTCAGATCCTTTGCTGTCTTAAGTTCAAGGTTCTTGTCATAGGGCTCGAGGATTCTGATCAGGTTTAGCACTTCATCTTTACTGAGGTGGTCCAGATGAATGGTTGCAGCAACAAGCTGATCATCTGTAAGAGACAAAAAGAGAGGATAAGGACAAGGTATGTTACAGAATCCATTATTATCATTAAGTTTGCGTGTTGTATGATTGAGGCATCATATAGGATACATGTGAGTTCTTTACCTTCCTTCAGATTAATTGCTGGAT
Source organism: Sinocyclocheilus anshuiensis (assembly GCF_001515605.1). NCBI lineage: Eukaryota > Metazoa > Chordata > Actinopteri > Cypriniformes > Cyprinidae > Sinocyclocheilus > Sinocyclocheilus anshuiensis. The sequence continues at coordinate 728,712 of NW_015540946.1, forward strand.
TCGTGATTCGTGTGACGACGACCCCTCCTTTTTCTGTGTCCTCCAAAGTTACACTCTCTGAGAGGGCATGAATCTTTGTTTCTCCATTCTGCACATGAAGAAGGTGACTTACTACCATACATTAGTGTTTTGTTAATAATCTCATAAATACATTATATTATTTGCAAAAGTAAATATTATGTACTATGCCATGGCAAGGTTGTAATCAGAAGTATAATGAATGTGTAAAATGCAATTAAAGGCGCTGTAAATTATTGTTAGCCTTGTTGAAACCTCCAGCAGACCTAACCATGGAGTCAGACATGACCTGTCTTCTGATTGGCTAAACAAATCTGACTACGTCTGTCAGGTATTAGGAATATTTTCTGTGCCAATTCTGTTAAAAAATGACAAAATCTTTAAATTGTTATTTTGGTGAGAGGGTACCAACCATCATATCTTCACTTCTTTAAATGCAACTGACATGTCATGAATACCGGTTTTCAGGAAACCTGTCAAAATAAAAAGCAACAAGACTTGAAGTAATCTTTATCATTACATTTAGGACTGTATTATGTGGATATTCATTTGAGTTTTTTTTTTTTTTAAGTAGGCTATAAATTTCCAAGGGAAATTACTGATTTAAAGCCATTCAAACAAACATTTTATTTTAGTATTTTTAGGAATATACAAAGGTAGTACAATGACTAATCGTAATTTGAATTTAAGGCCAGTTTTAGACCTCAGCGCAAGAGAATCCCCTGCTGATTGAAAACAAAGCTGTTACAAGCAATCGTCATGTCATCTTTACTCCATAAAATGGTCATATAAGTGCATGGGTGTGTGGTTACTTCCTTGCTTCCTTTTTAACCTCTTCCCACACTCCTTTAGACACTTGTTACATCTATATTGCATCGTTTTAGTAGTCTTGTACGTTGACTGGGAATAAAGCAAATCTAAGCACCACTGTATTACATGTTTTTAAAAGATGAATTGATTGATTGCATTGTTGTTGATTTTTTTAATCGATATGAATTATTTAAATATTAACTAAAAATAACAAACATTGCATGTTAAATAAGGGAAAGAGGAAGTGGCAGGAAAAAGTCAGGAACCACCTTCAGTTTTTCAAAGACAGATGTAATTGGCTGTAATGCAGTTAATCACATGTTCCCTAGATCTCACAGTGAGAAGTAAATAAGATAGGAAGATACTATTCCATGCTGCAAACCACATTGTTTAGAACAAAATATAAACAAATGATGCTTTATGATGCTCCCTTTTAAGGTCTGCAATCTTGCGATCAATCACATGGGCTGTGGCTTTATGACAGTATGACATCTTTATTCTCTCACTAAGGTTTGCGCTAACATTTCATAGGCCAGCAGAGATTTTTATTATTATAGTTTTTTTTAACAAAAGAATCGCAGAAAACGTGCATATGTGCAAAGTACAGCCTCTACATGCCCAATGCTTTTTTTAATAATAAGAATAATAATAAATTTTATTTATAACGCACTTTATATACAAGCAGAATTCCAAAGTGCTACAGATTAAAAAAGAAATGTTAGGAATTTTAACTTTTAACTTGGTATTCTGTTTCTGTAACATTGTGTATGTGTGGTTTGTGTCAGGAATGTTTTAGGAATGGATGGACTGTGGAGAATGAGGAGAACCAGTTTGTTCAGATGAAAGAAAGATGAGGAGATAAATACAAGGTCACTCTGTATCTCTCTTGCCATTTTTTCCCCCTAAATGTCTGTCTTCCATTTTTCTCCGTTTTGTCTCTCTAAAGCACATTATTCAGACTGCGATTAGAACGGTCAGATGGTCTTGACAATGTAGTTAAGATTTCATGGTCAAGATTCGAACAATATAATTACTCAGCTCAGTAAAGCCTTGTGTTTAATCAGCAGCGGGAATCATTTATTGTTTCAGCTTCACCCACCACCACAACAGCTTCCCAAAGACTTGCTTCTATTGCTATCATAAGTTGTAAGTTATTCCTCATTTTTATAGCCTGCACATGACGCATGATGATGAATTAGTGCTGAAAAGTTTCAGCTTAACAAAAGATCAAAATATTTCTCCTGTACACTACTAGTATTAATATCTGAAACCTCAATAGACTCACATTTTAACAACAATCAGAGCACAGTCCACACCAAACACAAATATTCAATGAGATATTAAAGGATCTGCTTAAACAACAGAACAGTCTACTTTAGGCCTGATTTGACATGACAAACCTCTATATTTTGCAAGTAACTGAATTTATCAGTTCCCATCAGATGAAGATGCAGGATGATAAATTGCATTATGATATTCTTTCTGATTCTGTATGCTCTATATAAGCACTGGACAGTGGAAAGTGAGTCACTTACCCAATGTCGTTCATGAGAGTGTATCTGTAGCCACTGATGTTGATACCTCTAAACTCCAGGTGGATATGACTGTCATCCTCTCTGTCATGAGGTTTCTGTCAGATAAATGCATGTGAAGCAACCAAACAGGTTCTACAGCACCAGCATGACAATCACACACACACATAGCAACACTCACCGAAACTACAGATACAGAGAGTAAGTTTGAAAGTGATTGTAAATTTACATGTAAATCTGTGGCATGATGCAGTTACATGTTGGTGTCATACATTTTAAATTCATTATGATTTTTTTATTATTTGTATGTTTTCTGCGTCACAGAGAGCTTCTGTTCAGAATTGCCAAAGCAACTGCAATTCAATCAGCCCCAAAAACTGTTCAAAATCCAGAATGGAAAAAACATCATAAAATTATCATATTTGAACTATGGTGAGCTAAATTATGTTTTAGTCAAGTACGTGGCCAAATATTTAACATTTGTGGGGAACAAAGGTAAAATGTTGTGGAACCATGTCCCCATTAATGTCTATGGTAGCTAGGATTCAGTCATATCCTTAGAAACAACAGCATAGAAACATCCCATGAGAAAAACTAAAGTGTGTTTTGTCAACAGTGAAATATTGCAAGACTGTTGTGTTTGCAAGGGTTTGGCCTTACAGTCTTGTGCCACACACCCTTAAGTTCTTCCTGAAATGCATATGAATGCATAGCACTACAGAAAGGTTTCAACTGGTTGTGTTTTGATAGTTTCAATAGAGGGATAGTTCATCCAGAAATAAAAAAAAATCTGACCTTATTCTGTATAACATAAGAAGATACAGTATTTTGAAAAACCTTCAATCAACACTGGACTGACTGACTTTCATTGTATGGGCAAAAAAGTAGACACATTCTTCGGAATATCTTCTTTTGTGTTCCACACAAAGTCACGCAGGTTTGGAACGATATGAGGGTGAGTAAATGATGACAGAACTTTTGGGTGAACTATCCATTTAACGTTAATGCAACACCCACAAACCCAGACTGAAATGTATTTCGGAAGTGCTTGTTCATATTTCTCAGCATACTGAGAGGCATATTCAATCAAATTAGCCCACAAACGTCCAACAGGAAACTGCTGTTTGGTTGAGTAATACTGAAAGTTTGAGAAAGATGCCTAATGAAACAAACCATGAAGTCATCAAGGTGTTAATGCAATGCATTTGTTGTTTCCAGTCTGCCATACAATAAAGACTTTATTGTAAGAGCTTTTGTTTTATTTCATGAACGGTAGTACAGCCACATTTCATAGTAAGTAATCATAGTACGTTTCATAATAAGTGATCTATTTAGCATGCTTTGAAAAGTAATACTATTAGTCACCCACCTTGCAACCTTAAGTTCTCGGCAGCAGAAATGGAGCCCAATCTTAACCACTATTCATGCCGAAAATAGCCACTATGAAGTGTTTCATTTAGAAGAAGAGACAGGCCTAATGTCAATGCAAACGAGTAACCACTCATTTTCACACTATACAGGGTTTGTTGGTATTTATTCGCAGAGAGAATGTGATTTAACTCCATGGACTCTAAACGGTGCTGCAATTGTGAATGTTTACAGTTCAGTACAAAGGTAAAAGTTTATGAACCGAATAAGATTTTATATTTTGAAAGCACTCACTACATGGTCATTTGAACAGATTTGGTTGCAGTACACTCTTAAAAATAAAGGTGCTTTATGATGCCGTAGAAGAACCTTTTTGTCTAAATGGTTACATAAAGAACCTTTAACATCTGAAGAACCTTTCTGTTCTGTAAGATTACAAAAATCTGTAAGATTACAAAAAGGTAAGAAAGAGATGGTTCTTTAAAGAACCTTTTGACTGAATGGTTCTTTGTGGAACCAAAAATGGTTCTTCTATGGCATCGCTTGAAGAACCTTTTGAAGCACCTTTATTTTTAAGAGTGTAAGTCAGCAAGTGATATCTGGTTATTTAACAGTATATCAGTGATTGTTAAATGTTTTCTCCAAAAAAGAAACCATCACACACATTTAAAAATCCACCCAGTGAAATGTAGTTTGAAGAAGTTTCATTTTTCAAGATTTCAAGTAGTCAAAAGTGCATCTAACTGAAGAATCACCCATTTATGACCCTCATCTTAGCCGACTTCACTGTGTACTTAGCAAAGCTCCTATTGACTGCACTGTCATGAAATCCACAGATGTATTACTGAACCTCAAAAGAAAGTGTTTGCGAGAGGAAAGCACCTTGTGTGCTTAGTGTAAGCTAATGCATGAAGGCTGACTGTGGCATTGAGCTTCTGCACATGTTGTGGCAAGAGCAGTACTTTCGCCTTAAGGGAGAGACTTTGGAGTCGAGTCTTTGACTTGTATTTATTTGTGTTACATCTAAGTATCAGCGTCTGGGCATCAGGTATGAACTTGTCTCCTTCATTGTATCTCTGTAATGAAATACAGTCACCAGCAACTGGGAAACAAAAGCTCTCCTCTAGCCGTAAACGTGTTAAGGCCTCGCCATTAATTAAGGAAGAACCTCATAGTGGTGGAAGCAAAAACACAGGAATGAAAGTTGCTTCAGTTTTCATGCAGACAGAGAAACAGGTGTCTAAATGAGTACTGCAGACTCACCCAATGGCAATCTAGAGGAGCACAAAAAGAGCATTTTATTCAGTTTGGTCCAAGTCGAGAGTTGGATTTTTTTAGGTCTTTTGTTTTCTGCTTTAACTGTGGTACTATGCGGTGCTATGAAATATGGTTGAACAACTGCTAGTTTGAATGGTGAAAAACACATTTTTGTAATTGCACACACCACCGACACAGTACTGAATGTTTCAGATACCACCGATCCGGTTAGAAACACTAACAATTAAAATGCAAAAAATGTCATGAATAGTTCATGGTGCACAAGTAAAAAAAATTTCATTTCCAAGTAACAAACTGTTTCTCCAATTTACAGTGTGTTCTGACCCTCAGACCATAACTTAATACATTATATAGATTAAAAAAATATTTAAAACTTTAGCAAAACAACTATATAAATGCATTCTTTTGAGTAAAAATGGCTGCTATGTCCTCAAATAAGGTACATTTTTAATTAAATGTACATCTTTAATAAGGTTTCACAGTTGTGTCCCAACTTTTTGTCAACTGAGAATAAAAAACATTTATAAAATCAGGCAATATCAAAGTCAGCCTTCCTGCTGAAGGTCCTCGTTCCATGTTTCACCTGCTGGGTTCAACAACATCACAGGCTCTTGTGAGTTTTATAGTTTTTTAAAAATTATATATTAAGTAAATATGCTTATATTTTATGTCACACTGATTGTCATCTCACTAATACAAACGGTAAAGAAATTGTTTGGGATTTTTACATAATTTCCCTACATTATTTACATGTGTGATCTGCAAAACATGATGATAAGTTGAAAACCAGGTGTCTCTCAGAAACTCAGATTTCACATTTTCATATCTTTACACATTTTTATATCTTTAGGTAAACATGTTTGACTAGCCATCCCTGAAATGTCCATCTGGGCTACTTACAGAAGTTTATACATTATTTAATATTAGAGTAGTAGTAGAAGTGGATAGAGGTGGTGTGGGGGAGGAGGAGGGAAGCCTGTAGAATGTTCATTAAGGTGAGGTAAGTGTTTAAGGAGTTTATATTAAAGGCCCTAGTAATTATAGTTCTTGATTGCTTTAAGAGAAGATGTTCCTGTGTTCTAGATCGTAGCCTAATAGTTATTGTAGGCTATTATTGTTTTATAGAGTATACTGCTGTGAGTTATTATACTGTATGTGTGGATAGTTCTAGAATTTTCATGTAGCTGGGATGTCCGTTCACAAATTGAAGGTCTAATCAATGTATATTCCTAACTACTTGTGGTTTCAGACATGTCTGACATTCCTGTTGGTTCCGAGTCTTTCCTCTAACATGCATGGCCATTGAGTCAGTGTTGTTGGCACTGTATAGTATCTTTGTAAACTAGGTGTGGCAGGGATTGAGCATCGTGAGCACACTTCAGAAAAATGCCACCACTCCACATTCTCATTCAGGTATTTGTAGCTCAATGCAACTGCACAGTTCAGGCCAAAGAGGACAGTAAAAAAAGACCATTGTTTTAACAGATATACAGTGCAAAAGGATGTATGAATGGTGGAGTGGTAGCAGTATCTCCTACGAGATTTTCCTTCGGTCTCTGTGGAAAAAAAAAAAGTTTTAAAGTGTTTAAATTGGATCTCGTGAAAATTCTGTTTTAGGCTGTATTTTCTTTTTCTTTTTAGTTATAAAATAAGAATACAAATTCCCACCACATTTCAAATTCTGTATTGAGTTTAACAGTATTATGTGATGGAAATGACAATTTAAATATTTTTGGAATAAAATGCTGATTTTGTCAATATCTATATAAATTATTACAATTTTCACACAACTTGTAGTGAAAACTTTGTAATTTCTGAATACTTATATAAATCAGTTTCACACAAAATAAATATTGAATTTTAAATTTATTTCAGTTTTAATGTGACCATTTGTAACAAAAATAAAAAAGAAATGGTTAATTTAATAAAAATTTACCCCTGGGACATACAAGTGCCCAAAGTTGAAGAAACACCCAACTATGAATCAAAAAGTAAAAAAACAAAATTCTTATGCCTGCCAAGCAAGTGACATTGGATATGTTTTATGCAATGAGTTTGTTCTCTGTACATTCCAATATAATTGGTTTCCTCTGAAACAAAATTCATTTTTACTCTTTTTTTTTTTATAGAACAGGAAAACAATGCAAAATGTAATTTTCAACACCGAGTTTAGTGAGTTTAGTGCTGGTCTCTAAAAGGACAGTTGCTCATACAAGGCCAACATTGAGCCTTTAGTATCACCATTGTGCCCTTCAATAAGGCACTTAAACCAGGTTTGCTCCAGAGGGATTGCTCTTCTAACAATGAAAGTCACTTTATGAATCTTATGCTAAATAACTACTTAATTTTGAGAGCTGCTTCCTTAAGAACATGCAAACAGTTGCAAATCCCTTTGGATACATTGTTTAACATGTCCCAGTAATACTTAAGTTGATGTCATATTTCTTAAGGCATTTGTCCTGCTCGGGGCTTCTTATATGTGTTCATAACCTGACGTGTGAGTGAATTAATTGAATTAGAAACACCCAAAGAATGTGAGAGCCAGAGAACTATTTGTATTCAAGGAAAACAGCACGATTGTTCTGATAAGTCTCTAAGACAAGAGCGCTTGTGTTTCTCAGTGAGCACATGCATTTTTGTGAAATTGACCTGATAAGGTAAAGCATCTTTGTGAGGCGTTCTCTGATGTCCTGTCCTAAAGGAGTGAGGCATGAGGTCTAGCATTGCACCTCAGGCATTTGTTCACTCATATACTACATTCCTGAACCAGCCTAAAACCCACGCGCAGCACAAACACACGTTGACTTATTTAGATGGAATTCAGATCAACTGTAACTCCAAAACTGTAGTGCATTTCACACCGCACATATACTCACGGTTGCAGGGTAAGCTTAAATATTTCCTTTAATAAAGGCCATAAATTATAACATGGTTAGGAAAAAACAATTAAATTTAGTTTATAGTACATAACAAGGGACATGACACTCATTAATTTGGTAAATTTACATAAATTGGAAATTTAAATCCCAAAGCTTAGCTATAAACTACTTAAAGGAGTAGCTACAGATCCATTTCTATATTGCAATGGATTGTTTCTGCATTGTGACATCTGAATGAGTTTGCAGTCGACAGTATGAAAGTATGGGGTTTAAGCAGACTAAATGATTGAAGAAGTTCAGTATACATCACCAGAAAGAACTCTGTCGTTTCACTGGATAATTGAGTTTTGACATTTTAATAAAAACTTATGAGGTTAAAACTTTTTTTTTTAAAGAAATAAAACATGCATGAATTGATCACATTAATGTGCATTTAAAAAAAGAGTAAAAGTCACCCTTAAACGGAAATGTTTGGACTTTTCACTAGTGATGTATATGAGTGAAATGGCTTATCGAATGAGGAAAAAAATGTAGGGCAGAACTTTTGATTATACTTCATTTCATGACCTTACATCAGTGATGGGCAAACTTGGCCCTTCCAGGCCACTTTTCTGCAGAGATTTGAGCCAACCCTGATTAAACTCACCTGCCTTTAGCCTTCTAGTAGTCTTGAAGACAATGATTAGCTGGTTCAGGTGTGTTTGATTAGAGTTGGAGCTAAGCTCTGAAGGAAAGTGACCTGGAAGGACCAAGTTTGCCCACCCCTGCCTTACATAATCTGCATTCAGTCTGATTCACTGAATATTAAATGTCTGTCATTGCTTCATAAAAGCCTATTAAATAGGTTTACTGAGAATTTTCTGATTTTTATTGTGTGCATCTCCCACTGCATATATTTTGTCTTTAGTTATTAGTAAGTCAGAAGAATCACCATAAAAATTTAAAATTCATGCATAGCTTGTTCTTAGGGTCAAAATGAACTCAATAACAGCGGAGCACATTTCAGAAAACAAACATTACTAAGAGAGAGAATCATGTCTTTATTGACCTGAAATAAAATAAAATTAATTATACTAAAAATTGTATTTATCATACAAAAACATGAACATACACGGTATGTTTGAAAGACTGGCTGTTACTCTTAAAAGAAACAATGATTTGATTGAAAAGATGACATGTCATTCTGCGATGATGAAAATCTCTTGATCTGCTTCAGTCAGTAGTCATCACATTCTCCCTGACTGGAGACATCGGCTTTCCTTTCTTGCAAGCGTTCAGCTTCAGATTGTCCCTTAAAGAAACACATGCACATATATTTCAAATACATTCACGTCGAAGCATGTGGCCATTTCGGGTCTGTAACTATTATATTGCTTTAAAATATTAACACAAGTCTTATGGACAACTTTTCAAATGCCAAAAAGTAGGAGAGAAAAGCAGCAATCAGATACTTCTCTAGTTTCACCCTTGAACTGACTTCATGTTTAATTCATATGTTGATTAGCCCCTACCCCTTCAATCCTGCACTGACTCTGAATCAGGCCCTTATTATTCAACTCAGACCTGAGCATTGCATAATGGTAATGTACTTCCTTTCATAGTGAGCAGGCACCACCCTTCTGTAAACTACTACAATGACTCTCATTTTACCCATGCAATCAGTTACACCTCTGTTAACAGCAGCAGACAGCATAGGTAACAGCACCACTCCCATTAGTTTAGTCTCTTGGTGTTAACAGGTTTATCCCGCTGCCCCTGCTGGCCACAGGTGGTACTGACTGCCATAAATAAACAGTAGAAGATGAATAGGACAGTGTGAGGGCGTCATCGGCCATGTTGAATCCTTTATTTACATAATCACATACTTACACACAGGCTGACTTACTTTTTGAAGCTGAAGGCCCCCCAGAGGCCGCTGATGGTGGCCTGCTGGCCTGGATTGTTCTCATTGTTCACTGTACTCTTTTTCCCACTCTCTTTCTTCCTCAGACCGCTGGGTCTAGCAGAAGCGGAGGTCTCAATTTTACCGCCTTTACCCTGCCCACAAGGCCGTTTCCGAGACAACCCTGAGACCTAGAGCACAGGTGTAAGAAGTCAGACTGAGGGTGGAGGTGTGGGGAAAAATCATATCAATGTTTAATTCCCCCCACCACCACCACAACACTCTATGTAAGGTGGGAGGAAATGGAAATGCAGAATGTGGTTTTGGGTCATGATTAGACGGACGTGCCTTTGTTCTGTTCAGAGCAGGTTTCAGCTTGTCTGTGGGAGAACTGCTTGGGCTGTTGGAGCCATCTGAATCTCTCTCCTTTTCCTTCAAAAAGGATAAAAAAAAAACGAAACAAAACAGAAATAACTGATAAATGGTCAATAATAAAATGCAATATTATTTTGTCTAAATAAATTACAAAACACTAAAAATAAACTACAAATAAAACACAAATTGATCAATTAAATGTAGGCATTACTACAAGTAAATGTAGGCATTACAACATTGTAATATACAGTATAAAATTGAATATTTATTATGAGGTGTCCCTAAGACATTTAACAGTTATTGAATTATGAAGGTTTTTTTTAAGATAAACTATAAGTGACCATTAGATGACAGAAAAGGTAATCTAAAATATAAAAATTGCAAACGAGCATGCATAATTAAATATCCATTGGAATCCATAGACTTCCAATATAGAGTCCATGACTGATCATGATTTCATTCATTTTTAGGCCTGTAAATCACAATATTACAATTAAAAGAGACATTTTAGAAAGCACGTTAAAAGGTATAGTTTACCCCAAAAAAATTTTTACATCTAAATTTACATCATTTTATCTGCAGAACATAAAAGATGAAATGGTAACCAGCCAGATACTGAGACAAAGTCATACTGGTTTGAAACAAAATAAGGGTGAGTAAACGATTACAGCATTTTCATTTTTGGATGAAATATTCCTTTAGTGTTGACAGTACCAAATATGAATGAATCAAAAACAATTTTCTCACCTTGTCAGAGTTGTCCTCTGTGACTAGGGAGTCTTCCACACCGGCAGAGGCGCTGCTGGACTGAGAGAAATAAGCACTGTCCTGAGACGGAGGAGACCCGGGAGATTTCTGTGCATCCTCGGTGCCCTCTACAGGAGAGGACAAGCGAGAAAGCCCTGATCCTGCCCAGGAGAAGCTGCCCTTCTTTCTGTGGAACTGCTGCAGGGTGGACAACCCTGAAGGTGTGGAAGACCGGTGTCTGTCTGTGGTGTTGGTGGGTGGATGCAAAGCAGATTTACTGAGTTCCCTGGTGCTTCCTGACCAACTAAAGACCCCAAGACCCAAACTAGCAGGCCTGGCAGTGTGAGCCGGAGATGTGGGTGGGCTGGACGACTCATCTTTGGCCTGCTCTCTCTCCGAGTCAGGGTACTGACACAATGCTGGTGTGTTTCCTCCAGATTGTGAGACACGTGTCTCTAGAGACTTCACAGGCTGAGGTAAATCTTGTTTTAGCGACTCTTCCTGTGTATCTGCCATATTGGATTCACCATGACAGAAGAACCTGATGGAGATGTCAATCATATCATTACTGTCAGCAGAGTTTAAACTGGGATTTTGGAGGTGAGGGAACAACCACTGGGCCTCCCAATTAATATAGTACTTTATATTTAATGCCATTTTGCCACTAACAGTTTGGCCCAATTTAACCCTTGATTGTGTGTGTAATAAGAAAATTAAGGTCTAACAGTAATTTGTGATAGCAGCAGTACACATTCCTTAAGTTTCCCATCATGCTCTTGTACCTGCTTAATGTGGCCTGCTCTCCAGTGCCCTCCTCTGATTGGTTCCTCAACTGCAACAGTGTTGCAAAGCGATTTCGAGGCTGGGACTGTCCAGCTGTGCTGCCACTGTGCTGTCCCTTCTCCTTAGAAACAATGTTGTTGTTGGTCAACGGCTCAGTGGTGGGCGGAGTTTCAGGAGAGGGTCTCTTTACACCAGCTGAATACTGCCCTAACAGGTCATCCACAGAGAGACTGGTGTCTTAAAAAAAAAGACAAAATATTACATATAAACATGCCCAGTCAGTTGTCTTGTCAAAATAATCAGTCCCATCCTTGAGATGGGAACCAAGTCCTGCTTACCTTCACGAGGTCTTTTCACCTGTGATTCTTTTTGGGGCAATTTTAGACTCCGCACGCTGACGATCCTCTCTTTGCCCAGGGTAAGAGGGAGTCTTTTGGGGGTGGTAGGACTCTTTGGCTGGGTGCTACCTGGTTTATGGTTCTTGCTCCAAATACTCATCTGCAACGGGCCACTTTTGTCACATCTGTCATTCCAAGAACTACTGCGAGCAGCTTTAGTGGGCTGGAAGAGAGGAGAGGGACACCTTAGGTACTTAGCCAGTGTTATTATTGTTAACTAAAATTAAAAGTAGGGCTGCATGATAAATCGCATGCGATATTTAACGCGCATCTTATCAGTAAAGCCATTCTGTAATCAGCGGTAAATCTCCATCACGTGCGTGCTTTCACATTGAGCAGCATTAACTACACAGAGCCGTTGTTCACTGACGAGCTGCGCAAAA
>NW_015540946.1:741304-749292 GCF_001515605.1 Sinocyclocheilus anshuiensis
TGCTCAATGTGAAAGCCCGCAGGTGATGGAGATTTACCGCTGATTACAGAACCGGCTTTCTGACAAGATGCACATTAAATATCGCATGCGATTTATCGTGCAGCCCTAATTAAAAGTATTAAAAATCACTTTCTGTAATTCATAGTTCTGAAATAAAACAAAATATAAATATTTACTAAAAACTTAAAGGGGATGTCTAATGCTATTTCATGCATTCTGACTTATTTACACTGCTAAAGAGTTGGATTCTCATACTAAATATGACCAAAGTTTCAAAAAACGAGTTGGGCGTATGACGGAGTATTTCTGTGCCAAAAACACACTTTCCGGGTTCGTATACGTTTCTGAAAGTTTTTTTCGAGTATGGGCCTGTATGGATTAAATATCGCATGCGATTTATCGTGCAGCCCTAATTAAAAGTATTAAAAATCACTTTCTGTAATTCATAGTTCTGAAATAAAACAAAATATAAATATTTACTAAAAACTTAAAGGGGATGTCTAATGCTATTTCATGCATTCTGACTTATTTACACTGCTAAAGAGTTGGATTCTTATGCTAAACATGACCAAAGTCTCAAAAAACGAGTTAGATGTATGACGGAGTATTTATGTGCCAAAGACACTCCTTCAGGGTTTGTATAAGTTTCGGAAAGTTTGTATGACGTCATAAAGGGCGGGATTCCTTATATGGGCACTTCTCCGGGAAGAGCACACACCAACCAGAGCGAGAGCAAGAGCACGCCCATCAACGTGCTTCATTCGGGTTATGGAATTCGTCGGCAGCGCAACACAGGGCTTGCTCGAGAAGGACCCAGATCCTGGATCGAATATATATGGCTGGATCTGATTTTTAGGTTCAAGCAAATAGACATTAAGGATGACCAGTTTACCTGAGTGTAATCTGCGTCAGGGTTGAAGTCATCTATCCTTTGCATCGTGTTAATGTCCAGATTACCAAGAGCCATTTCCAGCCCTCTCTCATCTCCTACATTACTGTATTTAATCAGTTAAGTTAAATTTGCAGTCAAACAAAGCTTTGCAACACAAACATACACATTTATGAAAGGGCTCAAATTTAAAACAATTTATTGGTTAATTTTAATTAAGTTAAAATGTAAGATCAGCACTTCCTGTTTAATCAATATACAATAGTGTAAAAGATACGTTCCAGCATAGCTGAGGGAAGCAGGGTCAATGTGATCTGGGTAAGGGTTCAAAGGAACCACCTTCCTCTTCAAGGGGTCAAAGACCAGCTGATACAGAAATGTGTTGTTGGCTTTTGTGAAACCCTCAATGTACTCATCTGGCACAGTGATGTCCATCTTCAGGTACTGACCCATCTTCTTTATCACCTGTATCACATAGACTTAGTTAGTTTAGTAATGCTGAATTATGCTCTCTGGTTGCATTTGTTTTCACAATAAAAAGGATGCTCAGGTTCTCCACTAAAATATGTGTCAAAAGCACAGATAGGACAAAAATGAAATGCATTTGTGCATAAAAAAGCAAGCTGAATATGAAAAGGTTGAAATTTTAAGGTGGTTAACAGAGCATAAACACAGAGTACAGTGTGTCCCATGGGCATCTAGCGAGAGGGATGTGATTTCAGTAATATGATCAGTTGCATAAGTATGAGCAAACAGCATATTTAACTGTTTGTTGTGCCAGTTTAGCATATACTAAATTTTTCTAACCAACTTTTTATATTCTCTCACCTTCAGAATATCTGGGTTGTTTACCATCCTGAGCAGCTTGCAAGCCTTTCCCAGACCGATGCCATACAGAGATGGCAGATAATCACAGCCAGAGAGGATGCACATATAACGGAACTTCTCCTCTGTGAAGATGTTGCCGAGAGACTTGCAACGGCCCAGGTGACACTGATCAATCTCCAGTCCATTACCTTGTTTATCCATCTTTAAAATCACCTTCAAACAATGCATTACAAATTAAATTGTTTTAGTAAAGTTCAGAAGGAGCACGTTCAGATAATTAACACGTGAAGAGCACATTCAGTGATCAAATCAATTAACAAGATAAGTGGTATATATACACAGCCGGGGAGGGGGAGGACTCTGGGTTTGGGCCAAATTCCGAGCTCGGAGCCCTTCCCTCAGACAGCACGCCAAATATGCATAACCTTTATTTATTATTAAGTGTGGACTCGTGAAACTCTAAAACCTAAATTAAATGAATATGCCCACTGTCCTCCAGCATCAACCAGATTCAAGGAGTTATGATTCAAGTTTATTTATTGTTTAACCAAGTCTTTTTTTTCTTGGTTTAAGCATAAGCCTTAGGAAATATTTTTAGATGCTTAAAAAAAACTACCTTACTGTTGGTAAGGCTTTTTTAAATGCTTGTGAAGGAAGTCTCTTATGCTCACCATGGCTATTTTTATTTGATCAATGTAAAAAAACAGTAATATTTTTACAATTTAAAATAACAGCCTTCTGTTTTAATATATTATATAACTTATTCCTGTTATAGCACAGCTAAATTTTCGACAGCCATTACTCCAATTTTCAGTGTCACATGATCCTTCAGTAATCATTTTAATATGCTCATTTTTTAATATTATTATTAATTATAAATATATATATCATCAAAACTTAAAAACAAAACAAAAAATCTTACCAACCCCAAACGTCTGAATGCACATATATTTCACAGATGAATGAATGATGCATTTATATAGCGCTTTATTGTGTATTGCTGTACACCCAAAGCGCTTTACAATCGTGATGGAGTATATATATTTTCTGAAAACAAGTGTTACTATCTTAGACAATTTTAATGTATCTTGTTGTAAGGATTTTTAGATACTTTAACCGGAAAACAAGAAAAATTCAGAAAATGAGTTTTTGCAGTGCAGACTTGCATGACACCAGACGGTGGTCAATATCTGGTTCCTAGGCAAGTGTATTTTCTATTGCACACTGCACTGGTACCTTTTTGCAGCCAAATGCCAGGAGATCTGAGTCCTCTGTGATCACTGCCTGAGCGATACCGGATTTGTTCAGGAAAGCTAACTGGGCATCTGCTTCATACGGAGCAACAACACAGTCCACTCCACGCATCCGGGCGGTCTGAAAACCAGCAAATAGGTGCAAATGAAAAGGTACCAAACAGAATAAAAGGAAAATCCTGATTAATCTGTTTCCAATATTGCATAATAATAAATTACAACATCCACTGTCTACTATCACATCCTAGTATATTAACTTCAATAAATATATTTCACTGATTCCAAAACAAATATTGTTTGCAGATATCAGATACAATGGTCTCACCTTAATGACATCATGTGCCATGGATGGGGTGATATTAACACTGCGGGTAAAACATTCTCTGGCTTCTGATATCTTACCCTCCCGCAGCAGCTGTTTGCCTTTCTGCAGATTTGCCTGTCGACGCCTGGTAATGAAATATACATTAAATACTCGTAATTTTTAATTAAACGAATGAACTTTTTCTCCAATAAATATTCTGTTCTTACTCGCGCCGGGACTTCTCCACTTCTTTTTTGGATGGCAAGTTACGTCCGTCAAACACCAAGATTGGCTTAACACCAAAAGAAAGCAGCATATCCACAAACTTCATACAGTAGGACACATACCTGATGGACACACATTGAATGTGAGCATGAGAAATGCATATTTTAACTTAGAAAATGATGTTGGAAATTACTGAGCAGCTGAAATACTCATAGTATATTGCATGCAAATATTTGAAGCGACTCACTGATCTGTAGGTTCTCCTTTTGCAAGTTTCTCTGCACATGAAAATGCCCCCTTATGGAGCCAGCAGTATGTGTCCACCGCCACTGTCTGTCCCCGGTATTTCTTCACACTGATGGGCTCTGAGGCATCTTTGATAAACTGCAACAGGCCTTGAATTCCCATGTTGTCTGTCTGGAAGGACAGATGTCTACTCTGAAGATGATGGTTTATCAGAATCCAGCCTGTGTCACTCTATCAGATGAAAAAAAAAGTCCCTGATGATCAATAACAATACACGATGCACTGAAGAACATAAACACATCCTCAAAAGTCAACGGAAAACATTTCCTAACCGTCCAACCGCGAGGACGGATGTAAAAAGACAAAAACCTATATACATTAACTTTTAATACATTTAATGATTATGTCATACGTCCACTCCACAGAAGACTTCAACCGCCAAATCCCTCCAAAACCAAGCCCACTGACAATTCTCGCGAAACTTGAGAATTGAACAACTGAGATAGACTGAACAACATGAGATAGAATCAGACCGCTAAAGCTAATACCTTAATCATGTGTAAATTAAACTCATTTTATTTTAGTATTTATCAAAAAAACACTTACCGAGAGCTTTTACTTCTGCTTCAGTGTCTGACTGATGTTACAGGGGTTCAACTTTAGCGGCAAAAAACTTGACATCACTGCAGAATAACCCTATTGGTCAGCCTGACAAAGACAGCCAATCACAGCGCAGAAACATGGAAGAGGCGGGACAAGGAATTCCACAACATCGGAAATGTCTCATTTTATTTATTTATTTATTTATTTATTACTTGTAACACTTTTTTTTTCAGAACGGTCACGGGGTGGTGCTGTCTCGGTGCATTGAACGTGTGTTGTCGGTGCTCGGTTCTGGCGCTGGGTGGAGCGCGCGCCTCCCCGTTCCGTTCTGCTCCAGGATTTGACGTGTCGTCTGTGTTTTTTCTGCACTTCCTGCTTCCGCCATGACTGTTTTGAGCCAGCAGTCCCGTCCGAAAGCTGATCGGTAGGAATCGTTAAACGTGGCAATGGTGTGAATGTGCGCGATCGGCGGCGGTGTGTGTGATCGTGAGTGAAGCCCGAGCTGTTATTGCTGTCAGCCATGCAGTTCTCTCCCACCAACGGAGATTTTACCTTCGTCTCCTCGACGGACGCTGAAGGTAAAGTAGTTAAAGGCCCCAAAGCATCCATACGTCTCTTCTCTGATATATGAATCTATTTTATGATGGAATTGTTTGTGTGTATGATACATACATGTGTATACATTAATATGAGAATATATTAAAGTATGTGAATGATCAAGCCTCTTAATGTATCATGACACGGGTGTTTGTAGACTCAATAGGGATGCAATAGTGAGCTGTATTTATCTAAAACAACCTCTTATCCACCAGAGCTCAGCGGCACCATAGATGCACCGGATATCACACTAAATATTGGCCCGGATTCCACCAGGGACACTTACGCCACCACCTTTCTGAGGCAGAGAGGCTACGGATGGTTGCTGGCGGGGGAGCTGCTTCATACGGAGCAACAACACAGTCCACTCCACGCACCCTGGCAGTCTGAAAACCAGAAAACAGGCATAAATGAAAAGATGCCAAACAGAAAAAAAAAGGTAAATCTTGATTAATCGGTTTCCAATATTGCATAATAATTAACTATAACATCCACTGTCTACTAAACACATCCTAGTATATTAATTTAAATAAATGTTATTTCACTGATTCCAAAACAAATATTGTTTGCAGATATCAGATACAATGGTCTCACCTTAATGACATCATGTGCCATGGATGGGGTGATATTAACACTGCGGGTAAAACATTCTCTGGCTTCTGATATCTTACCCTCCCGCAGCAGCTGTTTGCCTTTCTGCAGATTTGACTGTCGCCGCCTGTTATTGAAATATACATGAAATATTCTTATTTTTTAATTAAACGAATTAACTTTTTCTCCAGTAAATATTCTGCTGAGTTCTTACTTGCGCCGGGACTTCTCCACTTCCTGTTTGGAGGGCAAGTTACGTCCGTCAAACACCAAGATTGGCTTAACACCAAAAGAAAGCAGCATATCCACAAACTTCATACAGTAGGACACATACCTGATGGACACACATTGAATGTGAGCATGAGAAATGCATATTTTAACTTAGAAAATGATGTTGGAAATTACTGAGCAGCTGAAATACTCATAGTATATTGCATGCAAATATTTGAAGCGACTCACTGATCTGTAGGTTCTCCTTTTGCAAGTTTCTCTGCACATGAAAATGCTCCCTTATGGAGCCAGCAGTACGTGTCCACCGCCACTATCTGTCCCCCATACTTCTTCACATTGATGGGCTCCGAGGCATCTTTGATAAACTGCAACAGGCCTTGAATTCCCATGCTGTCTGTCTGGAAGGACAGATGTTTGAAGATGATGGTTTATCAGAACCCAGCCTGTGTCACTCTATCAGATGAAAACAAACGTCCCTGATGATCGTCAATGAGAAAACACGATCCACTGTAGAACATAAACACATCCGCAAAAATCAACAGAAAACACTTCCTAACCGTCCAACCGCGAGAACGTATGTAAAAAAGACAAACATCTATATACAATAACTTTTAATACATTTAATGTTTATTTAATCTGTTCGTAAAATACTTTAACCGCCAAATCCCTCCTAAACCAAGCACACTGACAATTCTCGCGAAACTTAAACGACGGAACACCATGAGAAAGAATCAGACCGCTTGTAGCTAATACCTTAATCATGTATAAGTTAAACTAATTTTTGTTTTAGTATTTACTAAAAAAAATAAATAAAAAAAAAACACTTACAGAAAGCTCTTACTTCAGCTTCAGTGCCTGACTCGCGTTACAGGGGTTCGACTTTAGCGGCAAAAACTTGACAACACTGCAGAATAACCCTATTGGTCAGCTTGACAAAGACAGCCAATCACAGAGCAGAAACATGGAAGAGGCGGGACAAGGAATTCCACAACCTCTTCTTCTTCTTTATGGCGGTTACGATAGGTGCATTCCCGCCACCTACTAGGCTGGAGTGTGGACCATTGATGGAATAGGAAGAATAGGAAGAATAAAAATAAATAATAATAATAATAATAAAATTATATAATAATAATAATAATAATAATAGAAAAAAAAATTTAAATTCTTCTAAATCCTGTTAAACAGATCTACTTTTTTTAAGAATGTCATTAAATCATTATATATTTTATAATGATTCAAGCCATTATTCAACAAAGTTTTAAGTGTAATATTTTCTATCCCTATTTCTTTTAATTCTTCCAACAGAAATGCTCTTTCATTATCATAAGCAGAACAACGTAATAGTGCATGCTCTACTGTTTCTGGTAATCCACACAGACTACAGTTCCCAGACTCATGCTTATTCATTTTATATAGAGAAGAATTTAAAGCAGTATGGCCAATGCGAAGTCTGGTAATAATTGTATCTTCTCTTCTACTACCAAAATTAACTCTTTCAACCCCAACTTGATTTTGAATATGATAAAGATGTCTTCCTCTCTCCTCCTTATTCCAAACTTCTTGCCATCTCATTTTTATTGCTGTTCTAATTTTAACCTTAACTTCTTCTTTGCTTAGTGATATAATAATTT
Organism: Sinocyclocheilus anshuiensis; assembly: GCF_001515605.1. Classification (NCBI taxonomy): domain Eukaryota; kingdom Metazoa; phylum Chordata; class Actinopteri; order Cypriniformes; family Cyprinidae; genus Sinocyclocheilus; species Sinocyclocheilus anshuiensis. Next base: position 748,703 of record NW_015540946.1, read on the forward strand.
CTATATGTGATCATTTCAGTGCCTGTTTTGTTAGATGATCCGCAGCCTCATTTCCATCCACTCCCACGTGTGCTGGAACCCACAGGAAACATATCTTAATTCCTATCTTATTCACTCTATACATACATAAAAGAATTTCATACAAAATGTCTTGTCTTGAAGATCTTCCACTGATAAGACTTGATAATGCAGAGAATGAATCTGAACATATCACCGCATTCATTGGCCGAGTATCCTCCATCCACCCGATAGTTAATAATATTGCTACCATCTCTGTAGTGTAAACTCCTACTTGATCAGAAACTCTTTTACCAATCTTGATTTGATAAGTTGGGACAAATACAGCTGCTGATGCTCGTCCTGTCTCGTGATCTTTGGAACCATCAGTGAAAATTGAGATTGCGGAGTTGTAATTCTGTTCTAGATACAGTTTAACCATGACATCTTTTGCTATTACTCTATTTTTGTCATTAATAATTTCTTGCAAATTAAAGTCTACTAATGGTAAAGGGAATAACCAAGGTGAAATGGGTGACACTACTACTGCAGGGCTCATTTCTACATTTATTATTCCACATGACTGGGCTTCT
>NW_015540946.1:751273-759543 GCF_001515605.1 Sinocyclocheilus anshuiensis
AAATTAAACCCTTCTAAATCCTGTTAAACAGATCTACTTCTTTTAAGAATGTCATTAAAGCATTATATATTTTATAATGATTCAAGCCATTATTCAACAAAGTTTTAAGTGTCATATTTTCTATCCCTATTTCTTTTAATTCTTCCAACAGAAATGCTCTTTCATTATCATAAGCAGAACAACGTAATAGTGCATGCTCTACTGTTTCTGGTAATCCACACAGACTACAGTTCCCAGACTCATGCTTATTCATTTTATATAGAGAAGAATTTAAAGCAGTATGGCCAATGCGAAGTCTGGTAATAATTGTATCTTCTCTTCTACTACCAACATTAACTCTTTCAACTCTTTTTTTGATTTTGAATATGATAAAGATGCCTTCCTCTCTCTTCCTTATTCCAAACGTCTTGCCATCTCATTTTTATTGCTGTTCTAATTTTAACCTTAACTTCTTCTTTGCTTAGTGATATAATAATTTCTATATGTGATAATTTCAGTGCCTGTTTTGTTAGATGATCCGCAGCCTCATTTCCATCCACTCCCACGTGTGCTGGAACCCACAGGAAACATATCTTAATTCCTATCTTATTCACTCTATACATACATAAAAGAATTTCATACAAAATGTCTTGTCTTGAAGATCTTCCACTGATAAGACTTGATAATGCAGAGAATTACTCTGAACATATCACCGCATTCATTGGCCGAGTATCCTCCATCCACCTGATAGCTAACAATATTGCTACCAACTCTGTAGTGTAAACTCCCACATGATCAGAAACTCTTTTACCAATCTTGATTTGATAAGTTGGGACAAATACAGCTGCTGATGCTCGTCCTGTCTCGTGATCTTTGGAACCATCAGTGAAAATTGAGATTGCGGAGTTACTAATGGTAAAGGGAATAACCAAGGTGAAATGGGTATTCCACAACCTCGGAAATCTCTAAAATATTTATTTAGGACACAACATTATCAACAGGACTTTACTACAATTAAAATGATGTCAGCGACATATTCAGTTTGGAGATTGATAAAAAAAAGACGGAAGCAGTTATAAAAGTCGATCCCTTTCGACTTTGTTTTAAAATTGTTTATTTTATATACTTACTTTGTTACATATGACTGAGCATATAAGAATGAGTGTACACTAACTGTAGATATATGACTGAAGAGATGATTGTGGATTATTTTAGCCATCTTCATTATGCCGTTCAGTTGCAGTTCTGTCTCACAACTTCTGTTCAATGTAAGTGTAATAACATGCAATGGATTTAATATAATAATGGTGTCAATAACGCTGATTAAAATAAAAGCACTATATATTACATAAACATTAACATTATAACGACAATGTAAAAACGTTCCGTCAATTTAAATAATACAGTCAGATAAATGGCTTGGAAAGGCATATATCTGAAGGTGGACTGGGTCATATATATAATAAATGTCATACATGTAATCCTAATTTTTGCAGAAGGGTCACGGGGTGGTGCTGTCTCTGCATTGAATATGTGTTGTCGGTCCTCATTTTTGTCGCTGGGTGGAGCGCGTGCCTCCCCGTTCCGCCCTGCTCCAGGATTTGACGTGTCGTCTGTGTTTTTCTGCACTTCCTGCTTCCTCCATGACTGTTTTGAGCCAGCAGTCCCGTTCGAAAGCTGATCGGTAGGAATCGTTAAACGTGGCAATGGTGTGAAGGTGCGCGATCGGCGGCGGTGTGTGATTGTGAGTGAAGCCCGAGCTGTTATCGCTGTCAGCAATGCAGTTCTCTCCCACCAACGGAGATTTTACCTTCGTCTCCTCGACGGACGCTGAAGGTACAGTAGTTAAAGGCCCCAAAGCATCCATACTTCTCTGCTCTGATATGTGAGCCTGATTTATGTTGGAATGCAGTTGGCTGTGTTTGTGTGTTGTGTGTATTATGTACACATACATTAATATGAGAATATATCTAAGTTTGTGAATGATCAATCCTTTTAATACATCATGACATGGGTGTTGTTTTGGAGACTCAATAGGGATGTAATAGTGAGCTGTATAAATCTAAAACAACCTCTTATCCACCAGAGCTCAGCGGCACCATAGATGCACCGGATATCACACTAAATATTGGCCCGGATTCCACCAGGGACACTTACGCCACCACCTTTCTGAGGCAGAGAGGTTACGGATGGTTGCTGGAGGTGGAGGAAGATGATACCGAGGACACTAAACCGCTCCTGTGAGTTTGTGGGACTTCTGGCGCTTGATGTCACATTTGCTTTGGTTGTGTTTATTGGTTGTCTGTGTTTGTGCAGGGAGGAGTTGGACATTGACTTAAAGGACATCTACTACAAGATCAGGTGTGTGTTGATGCCCATGCCCTCGCTGGGCTTTAACAGACAGGTGGTGAGGGACAATCCTGATTTCTGGGGCCCGCTGGCTGTTGTCCTGCTCTTCTCCATGATCTCCATCTATGGACAGTTCAGGGTGAGACATGAGTCTTTGACAATGGGCATAATATTTATGTATATTAGGGATGTAACGGTATGAAAATTTCTTATCACGATTATAGTGACACATTATCACGGTTATCGGTATTATCACGGTGTTGTTAAAATGTGCTGGAGATGTTAAAAAAGTACCGACACATAAATCGCTTCACCAAGTTTTATATTCAAAAATCAACAAACAACAAATAAAATGACTTTTTGTTTGCTTAATCACTAAAACAATAACATTACCAATGATGTTCGTATTTTAAAGGACAACTTGACTGACAACAGTTTAATAGCATGTTGAAATATCTAATGTAAATGTTCAAATAAAGCTTTGAAAAGGTAAACCTCACATTTCAGCTTTTAAATAAAGAAAAGATATGTCAAAATGATAATTGATTAATAAATGATTATATGTATTATATCTGCTCCATAAAGAATTCTAGATAACTTATCTGAATTGTTTAAATGTGTAGAATCCACATAAGCTTGTTTTTCATCAACCGGTCAAAATTTACAGCAGGGCATGCAAATTCGGTCCGTTTTTGGCCAGACAGAAACTGCACACAGGCTGAATGTAAATATAAGTCTCTGTAAATCCACTCGCTGACAGCAGGTGGCGCTTATGGAAAAGCTGAATTAGAGCTGTTTCCCGTAACCTCCGTGGACAAAGCAGTATCGCGCAGAGGTGGGACTTTCAAATCACAAGCAAGTCTTCAAGTCATATCCCAAGTCCTCAAAGAGTTAAAGTTAATGAGATAATTAAGTGACTAATTAAATGATGATTGTGCAGCCATCGATTCTTTTCTGAAGACAGTCAGAACCTTCAGAGGTACAATCATATAATTAATTAATTCATATATACATTTGTATAATTCGCTTAGCACTCTTTTAATACCTCCCAGCTTTTCCGCCCTGTTTTCACTCAAAACGAAACTACACTGCGTGCTGTGCACACGTGAAACTGTTACTTAAAACTGTGCCTTATGCTGGACAGTATTTATTTATCGCGAGTTGTTCAAATCACGGTAATCTAATACGGTTTTAATGATAATTAAAAGATGAAACGGTAATACTAACTGTGGGGAATTTTTTCATGATTTATCGTCAAACCGGTTACATCCCTAATGTATATAGTTATCAGTAGTGTGTTTAGGCACCACGAAACCCACGCAATTGTGTGGGGCCTCCGCGGAACGTGATTTCTACCAAAGGGTACCCCCAATACACTAAACACGCCACTGATAGTCATGATGCATGTGCACATAGACCTACCATCAAAATGCAAAATAACTGTAGACTCTAGGCTAGTGACAAGTTTATCTTCAATAACATGGAAATAAAATGACCAATATTTAAGCTTCTAAAACCACAATGTCTATTCATTAAATATTTTTAATATTTAGAATATTTTAACATTTATTCTGCCATTATGCAGATGTGACTTGAAATTATTTTATTCTCATCAGTTTTTTAATATGTAATTTAATTTAGTTTTAATTGATTGACAGTCCTAGAATTGATTAAACATTAAGTATTAATTTGATAATTAAGAAAATAAATGTAATAATATATCATTATTTATGCCTGCATACTAAAGTAACTTTCAAGAAGACATGAAGATTGGAGAGATTAATTATTTTGTCATTTTTCATTTCAATATGACCTTGTCACTTGCATGATTTAGTTAGTCAAAACAGAAGCAGAAGTGCATCAAATTTGGATTCTTTTTTAAAATGTCATATATCTTTTTTTGACCAATCAGGTTGTTTCCTGGATTATTACAATCTGGATATTTGGATCACTGATGATTTTCCTTCTTGCAAGAGTGCTGGGTGGAGAGGTATTTATATCTTGTGAAGCGTCAGATAGCATATGATTTTTATGAGTTGAAAGAGATGCCCACTTATGGTTTTTAATTTTATTTATAGGTGTCTTATGGGCAAGTGCTTGGAGTTATTGGCTATTCTTTGCTCCCACTCATTGTAATAGCTCCACTTCTCCTGGTCATTGGGGGTTTTGACATAGTCTCTACACTCATAAAGGTAAATATGAATAAAAAAAGGAATATGAAATTATGTATAATAATAATATGTAAATATGTTGTTGTTTTTTCTCTTCTAGCTTTTTGGAGTATTCTGGGCTGCATACAGTGCTGCCTCTTTACTCGTCAGTGATGAATTCAAAACGAAGAAACCCCTTCTCATATATCCCATCTTCCTTTTGTACATCTACTTCCTGTCTCTGTATACTGGAGTCTGAATTGACCACAGGCTTTGATTGGCTCGTTGCTTGGACATTGACAAAGAGCACTGTGGAGAGTTGCACAGCAGGGATATTCCATGATGCATTTTCTTTCTTTCCTTTTTTATTTTCTTTTACCCTGTTTATAATCCTATATGCTTTGGGGAATGAGGTGTACAGACATTAGTGTATTTAACTGCTTCCATTAATTTTGTACACAATAAAAAGCTGCATCTTTTACTGTGGAAGCCCTGTTTGCAGAGATGCCTCTGCCACAGAAATCTGGAGACCTGGTTTTACATGATATTTACAAACCCCAAGAGGAAAATAAAAAGGAGATCTTTATATTGTAAAAGACTATGAAAGGCATGATAGTCATGTAACAGAATTTGTGTCATCACCACCACACACAGTGGTGAAAACTTTTGCGTTAACCAGCTGATGGTAGACAGATTTTGTTGTTGTTGTTGTAGACTGATCCAATACATTCACAGAATTCTTCATCTTATCACTTTTCATTTTTAATTTATGAGTTCTACATGGAAAAAGAGAGTGTGCAGGCAGTACAGCTTAGATTAAAAAGGCCTGCTATGTATGGGTGCCTTGAATTGGTCGTTTTATATGGCTGTGGTGTATTTTATTTATGTAAATGTAGCCAAAAAGGAAAGGAATTTTTATTTGTAGAACATGCAATTGAAAACAGCTTTCTACCTGGTGATGTGTACACTGCAGACATATGTTACCATATTAGTTTAGCTAAAACAATTGAGTCTGGAAATTGTTATATTCATGAAACAAATTAAAATCTGTTGACACTGTAATTACACTTTTTGTTGTGAATCTCATTAATGTCAGGGAATAATACTTAATTGCATGATTAATTGGTTTATTTAATATTCATTATTACAAAATGTTCAATATACAAAAATATGGTTACTGGTTTTAACAGTAAATACTTCAATCAAAAAAGTGATTATGTATGATATTTTGAGGACACAAAATAAAAGTATAATCTAAAAAAAAAACAGTTGGAGATTTGCTGTCAAAATTCTGTTGATAAAGAATTTATAAAGATAATTTACTGGTTTGACATAATGTTAAATAATTGTTATCTTTAACTACAAGAACCTTAAAAGGTGTGACTTCCTAATGCTTCTGCTGGGGGAAAAAAAGCTTGTTTTCAAACAGAAACTAACAATATCATAAATTAAAAGAAAATAAAAAATACAAATCAATCTATCTATCTATCTATCTATCGACAGACAGCGCCCCCTGAGGTTCGGCGGGCGATCACACGGTGACTACGCCAGTTCCGTTTCCACGCTGAGTGTTTGAGTAGAAGGAGCCGCTGGTTTCCGCTCCGCTGATGGCGAATCGCTGCTTCCTGCGGTATCGGGAGGAGGTTTAGATCCTGCAGTGGAAGCGCAGCGGTACTTCGGGATTCAGCTTTAACGTTTTCTCGTCGAGTCACGTCCACGGAGGAGCTACTGAAGGAGGAGGGAAAGCAGGAAGGGAAGATAGCAGGAAGATGGCGGCGGCGGCGGCCTCGCCAGGCTCGCCGGACTGGGTCGTGCTGAGAGACGGCTGCCTGCGCTGCGATGAGGAGGGCCTACGGAGTCTGTCCTACCACCCGGCCCTCAACGCCATCCTGGCCGTCACCAGCCGGGGCAGCATCAAAGTTATCGACGGCACCTCTGGGGCTATTTTACAGGCCTCGGCTATGCACGGTGAGTTTCGGTTCGGACGGGTTCTGAGGAATTTATCCAGGCCGGCCGGGATCATAGCACAGAATCCTGGGCTGGACCTCGTCATAGAGGAGAAGTATGCGAGATCCGTTCCTCCTATAGCTTGTGACGGAGAAGGAGAGTGTCGAGATGATCCTGATAGATAGTGTTTGATCTTCTGATGGTGCAGTGTTGTGGGAATGACTCCTCTCTATTTGGACTCCTTGTGGAGGACTGTCAAAATACTCACTCTTGAGTCCCTTTATCGCTATGTGATATATCTGGTATGAAGGACTGTGTGTGAGTGATTCTCCACTCCAGGGCCTCCTGATAGAGCAGTGTTTTAAGATCGACACCTTACTATTCAGGCTCCCGATGGACCGTCCATCACTCCTGATAGGTGTATGTGATAATGTATAGGGTCTGTGAGATTAATCGCTCACTCTTGATAGAGTTGCTGTTGTGACAGTCTTTGGGCCTCCTGATCGTCACTGTTTAGGGCCTCCTGGATCTGTTGTGCTGCCGGATCACTAAACATTGCCACGTTTATTCACGAACACACCGTTTATGTACACATCAGTACTGTTTTCTTTTTCTTTTTTTTTGTCTACATTACACGCTACTCCTTGACTTCATAAGTCAAATAAAGCTAAACCAAGACACGACCTAGCTGATGCGATATTAGGGTAAAGCGGTACTAAAGCTAATCTAAACATATCACCTCGTAGGTGTGTGTCTTTCTCGTACTTGGTGTCACTGACATCCAACTAATATCTCAATACATGTCAGTGACTTATAGTGCATATTAACATAGGTTTTGGTTTTCACGGTAAACAATTATTTTGACTTTTGGCTCTAAATAAGCTGGCAGAGCTTTAGCTAATCATGCTAACGTTAGCCTAGCATGTCTGCTACGGATCAGTAACACTGCTCATGTTTATGTAAACCCTGACAGGTGACAGCTGTCTGTACAGTTGCGTAAAATGTGAATATTATATTAATTTGTGTTAATTTTATGATAGTATGTATGGTTTGGGACATTTTGAACGTAAGAATGAGTCCCTGTGGTGGTGTTGTTAGTATGTACATTGTTGATCTTGTCAGTCGGTGTTTAAGTGTTTTATCTTTTATTCTGTTTGTTAAATGCTGGAATTAGGCCTAAGTAATGAAATACATGCATAATTACACTGGAGGTGTGTGATGTTGCCTGAAGCTGTAATATTGTGTAAGCAAACGGGTTAAACTGGCACTCTTTCAGACTCATTAACTGTCACAAGATGAGACTGCTAGTCTAAATGCTTTAAAGAGAGGGCAGCTGGACACTAATGGATGTAAACTGGTGTCTTTGCAGTGACACATGTCTTTTAAAGGGGTCATATGATATTGTTAAAAATAACATTATTTTGTGTATTTGATGTAATGCAATGTGTTTATGTGGTTTAAGGTTAAAAAAACACATTATTTTCCACATAAATCGGTCTGAAAAGCAAGGTGTGCGCTGATTGGCCAGCTATCCATTGTGTTGTGATTGGACGAATTCCTCTAGCGCATGACGGAAATGTTATGCCACTTAACATACTGTGATGCAGAGTCCCAGCACGACAAGCCAAAACCAACAAAACGCATTACAAATGAGGCATTTGCTGCATCCAGTGGGCACATAATTACTGACTTCTGTCTTTTTAGGTGTTGCCTTGTGTATCGCGCTGCATAAACATAAAGCCATGTCTGCATTTGTGAACGGAGAAACGACAAACATCAAGCGCTACTCTACACTGCTCAAAACTCGCGTTTGAATCATCAGTGGCAAATTCTTTAAATATGAAA
>NW_015540946.1:759715-763146 GCF_001515605.1 Sinocyclocheilus anshuiensis
AAACGCGTCGATTTTTACAAAGCTCATCGGTCTGAAAAGCGAGGTGTGCTCTGATTGGCCAGCTATCCAGTGCGTTGTGATTGGATGAATTCCTCTAGCGCGTGACGGAAATGTTATGCCACTTAACATACTGTGATGCAGAGTCCCAGCACGACAAGACAAAACCAACAAAACGCATTACAAATGAGGCATTTGCTGCATCCAGTGGGCACATAATTACTGACTTCTGTCTTTTTAGGTGTTGCCTTGTGTATCGCGCTGCATAAACATAAAGCCATGTCTGCATTTGTGAACGGAGAAACGACAAACATCAAGCGCTACTCTACACTGCTCAAAACTCGCGTTTGAATCATCAGTGGCAAATTCTTTAAATATGTAAATGTACTTACAGACTGTGAGTCAGAAGCACCAGACTGTCCTTGCAAAGTTGGAACTGCCCCACTTTCTAGAAACAGCCTTTGTGCACAGCCTTCCCAGGATCAAGTTACGCCTTCTTTCTTTGAGTGAACATTTGGGCGGCGTTATGCAAATCTTCCCACACAGTGACGTAGACATGTGGGGGCGTGTTAGAACGAGCCATTTTAGGTAGGCGTGGCTGACTCTTAACTTTTATAAATAATATCTCTTTGGATTTGAGACTTTAGTCTTTGCAACTTTACAGATCTACTTTATGCACCAAGAGCTTGTAACACTCCAAAGAGAAAGGAAAAATTTAAATTGCATCATATGACCCCTTTAAAGTCTTCTGTCAAATGTGTGGTAATGAACATTTCTGAATGTAGCTTTAAGCCACTTTCCAGCTAAACTCCAGGGCCAGATTGAAAGTATTTTAAACTGAAGGTTGTGAATGTGACATTTAGTCCAGGACTAATCTGAAAGGCCAATTTAAAGAGTTAAACTTCATTCATGTCTCCAGCAAAGCAGCGGCTGGTATTACAGTAGCTACAGTAGATGTGCTGTTTTGTAACACTCATAATTTTTGAGTTAATCTCAGCTATTTATCCATGGATGCATATGAAATGCAAGGAATGATTAGTCTTACACCAGTGACACCGTAGCACATATGATTCTTTGTTGAAAATCCCCTGTGTGCAACAAGAAGTCTGTACATTTGGGCAGAGAGTAAGCTAGTGGTTGGGTTACATTTAGAGACTTGTGATAGTTGGATATTGCTGAGTTGCAGATATCACACTCAACTAAACTAGTATGTTTGAAATTGCAATTAGGTTATTTAGCAGGAAGTCTTGGCACAGAGAGTTGCTAGCACAGAACAGTCGACTCAAGCTTGTTTGGATAATATTGATTGGAGAGGTTTTCCCTTTTTTTCCTTCCTGAGTGTGTAACAGCTACTTAGGAGCAGATTTGGGGGTGGCTGTTGCTCTTTGTTCCTCATGTTAAGATGTTTGATTTAAAATACATTATAGAGACAAAATTTCGGTATAAATTGCTTGTGATTTAAAGCATTTATTTGATAACAGGTTGTAACATATAATAGCATATTGTATTGTTACTGAAAAATCTGCTTTCAAACATCATCACCTGTCATTTCTGCTCATCAGATTTCAGTCATATTTTGCTGTTTTTATTTTTCAGTCATATTTTCATACAGCTTTCTGTCATTCATGCATGTTAAAGGATGCTTGGCTTTTTTTCTTGGGTAAAAAGGAACAGAACATTTTGGAATGACATGCTAATGCCAGTGGCATTTCTCACTTTTCTTCGTTTGATGTTGGTGAATGTTCTGGATGCTTGTTTTTGAGTTCTGATTTGTAAAAACGAGGGTGTAGCTCAGAACAAATTTAGTATTTCTTTCTTTTTCTCTTTTTAATTTTTTTTTTCTCTAAGAAACAAGTATTTCAGTTCAAAGTTCGGGTTCAGTAATATATATATAATATATATATATTATAGTATATAATATATCCCTAATATATATATTAGGGATGTATCAAGTTTAAAGCCAGATTGTTGCTCCAAAGTGAAAGTTGAAACGAATTAATTTTCCTTAACAAAATAAATATCTAAATAAAAAAATATATATTTTCTTAGTTTCTGCATGTTCTAATGAGTGATATTGTTTCAAATCAAGAAACAGGTTTGGGTTGCCTGATAATATTAATAATAATAATATTACTTTTTTGTCTTTTAGAAATGCACATTTGATAGCAGCTTGAGTTACGATGCAGAGGTAAATTTGTTCATTATCAAAATCAGTAACATCTGTAAAAATTGTAGCAACCTCAGTTTTATATGGTTAAATTTATTCTGACCGAGTTTTTTTTTATTTTTTATTAAACATTGGTCTCCCACAGTAGCATACATTTAAATCATGATAAATACAGTAAAAACCACACATAGCCTATAGCACCTCAATACCATGGTAAAAATATAATTATATGGTTTTTAGGTAGCCTGTTTGTATGAAAAACAGTAGTCTAAAAACATTCAGTATAAATGCACACATGCTATAGCTTAATCACAAATACAAACTATAATTATATACCATTACTCCTGTAATAAAATTCAGTGTGAATATTTCACATTTCTACTACAATACCATGGCGCAGTGAGTGTTACTACAGTAAATCCTAGGGGTGGGAATCACCAGAGGCCTCACGATACGATATTATCACGGTACTTGTGTCACAATACAATATTATTGCGATTTTAAATATATTGCGATATATTGCAATTTATTACCTTTTTCCAGCTTCAAATTATGTCCCCAAAGGAAAACTTCGGCACCTAAAAAGAAACATTTCTCAGTTTGTTTATCTCACTTCAATTTTATTGCTGCAGTGCAAAATGCGATTGTCAAGCAGACAAACTGACCAACACTTTCATGAAAACCTGTCATAAATGTTGTATGCACCTGGCAAACTCAACTATTTGTATTAGGGGTGCTCCCATCAGGATTTTTGAGGCCGATCACAGAAAGCAGTATCTGACGATACTGATCACTGATACCGATCTTTCTAAGCCTTCTTTTTATCATTTATAACTATTTATAGTGATACTCCAATCAGGATTTTTAGACATTTATTCAGGGCCTGAATTTCATTTTTGAAAATGGGGGGAATTCCCCTCTTAGGTGACTCTTGTGAGGGGAAGCAGCTTTCACACAGGAGTCCACTACAGATCCGTGGCTGTTTACCATAAACACAACATTTATCCATTATTTTGATTGCAGCGCAGCAATAGACTCGGTGCGGAAATTATCTCTGCACTGCTGCAGTCGCACCGCTCCTGAACACACTGCCGGAACGCAACCGTGCGCAGTGTGCACGCTTTATTAATCCGTTAACATGAGCGCGAGAGAAATACGCACCAGGTATGCACTAGGGCTGTCAAAAAATGTTTTCGAATTTCGAATATTCGTCGAATTTAAAATAAAAATCCACATTCAAATGCAAAAACGTTGCATTCGAATTTTA
>NW_015540946.1:763243-763542 GCF_001515605.1 Sinocyclocheilus anshuiensis
AAAATCGGACCATAGTGTTATAGTCAGACAATGTAAGTCACTTAATATTAACTTCTTGTCTATTTAACTGTTGTATTAAATCAGTATCACATTTACAAACTCCCTTAAAAACCATTAAAAGCTGTCACTCAGCTCATCACGATCTCACATTTATAATCAACGAAGAAGCTCTCTACACTGCGCAATGAATCTCTTATTTACACCCTGTCTACACTTTGCTTATGAAAAGATTCATGAGATATGTCTGTGATACATTACTCAACGCTGCAAAAACACGTAGAAACATTTGAAGCTCCCCT
>NW_015540946.1:763932-764909 GCF_001515605.1 Sinocyclocheilus anshuiensis
TCATGTTGTGCCAAACCTCTCACGGCAGCGTCATCAGCTTGAGATCGTTTTTTTGAGATCGGCCCTTTTAGAGACCACCGATCAATCATCCCAATGTGATTATCAGCCGATAGTGATCGGTAGCCGATCAATCGGAGCACCCATAATTTGTATTACAGTCTAATCTAGTCCACCTTAATTAAATGTAAACCGGTATGCACTGCTGTGCTACTACAGGTATTTTGAACAATGTAACTTGAACTTGTACAAAAAAGTTGTGCAGACCCTTCAGCAATTGGGGCATTTGAAAATAAATTACTGTTAAATTTAAAATAAATAAAACAGTCTTACATTACAATAAAAATGTTACATTAAATTAGACATAACATGTACTCTTAAAGTAAACAATGTCCTACAACAGGTATACTATGCACTGCTGTGCTCTTAGAATATTTTACTTTAATTTATTCCATGGTCTGTTGGAATTCTTGATTCTGATTGGCTGGCAGATATATGCTCCTAAATATGTTTTCATAGTCGCACGCAGTAGTTTTGAAATGGTCGCACTGTAGAGCCCTGATCTAGGGATGCACCGAAATGAAAATTCTGGGCCGAAACGGAAACCGAAAATTCTGGATGCACTTGGCCGAAAACCGAAAATGCTTTGTAATGATTATTTATTATTTAATTAAATAATATAAAGTTATTTTGTAAGACTTTTTAAATTTAACTCAATTTTAATGATACTGAATTTTAAAAAAAGCCAATAAAATAACCACACTTTTACTGAAAGTAACAATAAAACTGGACAGAATTTATATTAATATTAGTAACTTTACAATAAGGTTCATTAGTTAACATTATAGTTAACTACTTTAGTTAACGAACTAAGAATGGACAATAGTTCTTCAGCATTTATTAATCTTAGTTCATGTTAATTTCAACATTTACTAATGCATTATTAAAGGGGTCATATGATGCTGCTAAAAAGAACATTA
>NW_015540946.1:765096-765654 GCF_001515605.1 Sinocyclocheilus anshuiensis
CATTAACTTACATTAACTAATGGAACCTTATTGAAAAGTGTTACCTTAATATTAAATATCAATATATTGTTTTTATTCACTTGTATGTAACAAAATCAGATATAAGTTGTTGTTTTTTTTTTTGTTGTTTTTTGGACTAATTGTCCAAATAATGTATAGTTCTACGAAGCTATTATTATCAAAGCATATGAGCAGAGCATAGCGTCACTGAAGGTAGCATCATTTTAGCAGCGTTGCCCAGTACAGCTGAACTAGCCTACACCATGTTACAGCACAGTAGCGCTACTGCAAACCGGAACAAGTAGGCCTATACTGCATAGAAATTTCCTGTCAGCGCGTTATTTGAGCGGACTTTGCTTTTCCGGTGAGCATGAGCGGTACACGAGCGGAACATTCATAGAGCGAAACATTGAGCGGAGCGTCAAACCGCGCAGTGATGAGGAGAGTAAAACATGCTCGCTGAACACTGCCGGGGGGTGCGGCGCACCATATGTATTATTATAATGATATATATTATTATTAAAATGAGTCGCGCTGTTTTGTTCCACTCTTGGTGCA
>NW_015540946.1:765744-766132 GCF_001515605.1 Sinocyclocheilus anshuiensis
CTGCATAGAAATTTCCTGTCAGCGCGTTATTTGAGCGGACTTTGCTTTTCCGGTGAGCATGAGCGGTACACGAGCGGAACATTCATAGAGCGAAACATTGAGCGGAGCGTCAAACCGCGCAGTGATGAGGAGAGTAAAACATGCTCGCTGAACACTGCCGGGGGGTGCGGCGCACCATATGTATTATTATAATGATATATATTATTATTAAAATGAGTCGCGCTGTTTTGTTCCGCTCTTGGTGCATAAAAATTATGTCGAAAATGTATTGAACTCTTCATATCGTTTTATATAGGAAAATTATATTGCGATAATTATCGTTATCAAATTATCGCCCAGCCCTATATATATATATATATATATATATATATATATATATATCACGCTC
>NW_015540946.1:767928-769912 GCF_001515605.1 Sinocyclocheilus anshuiensis
CTTGCATATCATTGCTCTTTTGTTGATTTTGATTGCTTCTATTGTCTTCATTTGTAAGTTGCTTTGGATAAAAAAAAAAGTGACTAAGTATTGATAGTTGTGTAAATATTGACAGCTGTATGAATAATTTTTGCTTTATTGTAATCCATTACATACCTTTCTATCAAAGTTATCTGACATTATCAAGCTGAATTTGTTCTGACACAGTTTAACTGAGTTTTTGTCATTTTATTACCATTTTCTAAACTATAGTGAATAAACTGTGATAATGTGAGAAAGGTTGAAGGTGTCTGAATAAATTTTGGTTTGACTATCTATTTGATAAATGAAGTTAACCAACTAACATTATACATACTCTTTTGGTTTCTGTACCCAATATTTTAAAAATTTACAAATGCAGTGAAAGTATTGGTATCGGTACTCGGTATCGGCAAGTACCAAAAATAAAAGTATTGGTATCGGGCGAGTACTGGAAAAAGTGGTATCGTTGCATCCCTATATATATAAATAAATTTAAAAAATTTGAGGCATTAAAACTGATCAAAAGTGACACTGAAGACATCATGTTACAAAAGATTTTCATTTCATTTCAAGTTCTTCTGAACATTTTATTAATCAAAGAATCCTGAGGGGGAAAAAATATAAAAAAATTAACAAAAATATGTATTTGCACGGCTGTTTTCAACACTGCTAATACTAAGAAATGTTTCTTGAGCACCAAATCAGCATATTAGAATAATTTCTGTAGGATCATGTGACACTGAAGACTGGCGCAATAGAGTAAAGTTCAGCTTTGACATCATGGGAATAAATTTAATTTAAAAATGTATTAAAAATAGAAAATAGTTATTTTTTATCGTAAGAATATTTCACAATATTACTCTGTATTTTTTATAAAATAAAATGAAGCCTTGGTTAGGCCTACTTCTTTCCAGAAGATTAAGAAAATCTGTCCAACCCCAAACATTTGAACGGTAGTGTAAATTGTAAATGCAATTAGCTTTTAACCATTAGTTATGCATGGCTTTGGGTGTCTTATTACTTTATACTTTTTAAAAATGTATTTTAATATATGTATATTAGGGCTGGGCGATTTGGCAAAAAATGTAAATCTCAATTTTTCCAAAACGTTTGACCGATTCTCGAATTTCTTTTATTTTTTTTTTACGATTTTTAACTAGTCAACTTAAAGGTCCCCTGAAATGCTTAGAAACACGCAGCGTTACTCTGTGTTGACGTCATTTTAACTGAAACAGGAAGACAGAGCGGGACATATCAAGCAGCCCCGACCCTTTTTAAAATAGCGTTCGTTTATATCACAGCTTGGGCTAGAGCCGTTGAGCTCTGTAAAGCCGCATTTGACAGGGTATGCCAGCCACAATCTCATCCATATTGCTATAAAATATAGCATTCTGTGTAGAATTCAAATAGCTCTGATACATTTTGTGGTCTGCGCCGACTCGCGCATGTGATCCACTCCGTGCTATCATGTCTCTGGACCGGAGCAGAGTGTATAGTGCACTACATGCCATTTAGCATAAAGAAAATACCAATTCTGTGAACAAGTGACCTATTTCAGCCGCAGTTTCAGCGTCTATTTATAGTGTAGGGGGCGGGACATTTCAGATTCTAGAGAGCATTTAATTGGACAGAAAATTTGATGAGAAGCTGAAGTACGATGTGACATCAAAAATATCGTTGAGCCGTTTTGGCAGAAGTGATGAACTGCAAGCTTTGAATGCTTATATCTTCTAAATGCGAATTTTGTCACTGTTTTGGAGCACACTGCCTTATAGATAACTATATCTAAATCAAAACGTTGCAAAAGGTCAAAGTTTTAGTTCGAGATAGCAGAGAATTACTTGACGTTAAAAAGAGTTAAGTGCAATAAATTGTTATTTTACACTTAATTATTAAATTTCTGTACCTGAATACTATTTATTTTATCTATGCTTGTAAATTGTGTATTTGTTCTTTTTTTCCT
>NW_015540946.1:769922-771560 GCF_001515605.1 Sinocyclocheilus anshuiensis
ATATGGAAAGCAAAGTCACAATGATTTAAAAATTAGTGTCATAAATTTTTTTGTCGTTCACATTGATGTTAAAATTACGTTTTCTGATTTGTGACATTACTTTTTATGTACTGCTAAAACACTGCTGGTCACTTTCAGAAGTTGTAGTGATGCATTCTTTTCCAAGAAAGAATGTGAAACATATATATTGGTTATATAATTTTCATTTTTAAATATTTAAAAAAATAATTTAAATTGATTTTGCACACTTAAAGCAATATCGTATCGCATATCGAATATAGTATTATTTAACAATGTATCGCATAACACATTTTTCTTCAATATCGCACAGCCCTACTGCAAAGCAACAAAATGGGATTATTGTAAAGGGGGGGATTCTTTTCTATACCCACTGTATATTGCATGATGTAATACTATCAGTCTTTAGTGCTGATGTAGGGATGTTGTAAAGAAGAGGTGCTGTAAACAATCTCATTTTGTGATTGCATTGAACTTTCCTTAGATCCGATTGTGGGTGTTTCCAGAAGGCACACGGAATCAGAACGGCGGACTTTTGCCTTTTAAAAAGGGAGCGTTTCATCTGGCCATTCAAGCACAGGTGAGTGTTACTCCTAGACTCCTTCACTTACACTTGACCTGATGTAACCTGACTTGTAAGTGCAAAGTACATAGCTTTAGTAGTTTACCTGGCACAACCAGAAGAAGCTTGAACTCAAAGGTCCCTCATTAACCCATGAAACTGGTGTCACGGGTCAGAGGTCGTAAGGGAGACTGACTGGATTCCCTCAGGCAGTCCATCTCATGAACATTTAAATTGGCAATAAACGTGTAATACACAACACTATTTATACATTTATTTATTTAACACACAAATACGTCTTATTCACATTTCCTTGCATTTGTATATAACACACCTGTACACACAAATACCATCTATTGTCTATTTAAATACTATATAATAAAATATATGACACATTAATCATTAAAAAAATTGAAGCAGCATCCTTCATGTCAAATATAGTTTCTAACTTAATATTTTTTTTTTTTACTTGTGTTTAATTATTTGGCATGTATGTTAATGATCACCCTCTCTTGTTGTATGTGTGTTTTGTGACAGCTAAACCTGGGGGCCGGGTGAGGTGTCAGTACTTCCCAGCCGTGGATAAGGTGCTGTTTGTGGACGATTACGCTGTTGGCTGTAGGAAGGACTTGAATGGGATCCTTCTTTTGGACACTGCTCTCCAGGCTCCTGTGTCCAAGCCAGAAGACATGGTGCAGCTGGAGCTGCCTGTTACTGAGGTATGCATTTTTTTTATATATATTGAGTTATATATATATGATATTAGGGGTGTGAACCTACACTGGTCTCACGGTTCGGTTCGGTTACGATTATCATGTCATCGATTCGGTTCAATTCGATATCACGATGCATCACAATGCATTGACGATGCACTGCATTCTCAATTTTTAATTTTACTTCACATGTATACAATTTTGTCAATAAATACAAGCAGTCAGATATATGAACTGTACCTGACGTGGTTTCTCAAGTTAGTGGTATTACCCCCTGCTAGTGATGTGACATTTGAACCGAGGCATCGGAGCTTGTGTCGAGAATAAATGGCCGTGCCAGATGAT
>NW_015540946.1:771935-774173 GCF_001515605.1 Sinocyclocheilus anshuiensis
TATTATTAAATACTATATAATAAAATATATGACACATTAATCATTAAAAAAATTGAAGCAGCATCCTTCATGTCAAATATAGTTTCTAACTTAATATTTTTTTTTTTTACTTGTGTTTAATTATTTGGCATGTATGTTAATGATCACCCTCTCTTGTTGTATGTGTGTTTTGTGACAGCTAAACCTGGGGGCCGGGTGAGGTGTCAGTACTTCCCAGCCGTGGATAAGGTGCTGTTTGTGGACGATTACGCTGTTGGCTGTAGGAAGGACTTGAATGGGATCCTTCTTTTGGACACTGCTCTCCAGGCTCCTGTGTCCAAGCCAGAAGACATGGTGCAGCTGGAGCTGCCTGTTACTGAGGTATGCATTTTTTTTATATATATTGAGTTATATATATATGATATTAGGGGTGTGAACCTACACTGGTCTCACGGTTCGGTTCGGTTACGATTATCATGTCATCGATTCGGTTCAATTCGATATCACGATGCATCACAATGCATTGACGATGCACTGCATTCTCAATTTTTAATTTTACTTCACATGTATACAATTTTGTCAATAAATACAAGCAGTCAGATATATGAACTGTACCTGACGTGGTTTCTCAAGTTAGTCGTATTACCCTCGGCATATTTTATTGTGCATGACATGATTTACACACAGCGTGTGTCTTCTTCAGGTCGTGCTTACCAGGTTGTTCATAAAAGCTGAAATGTGCCCAGATGTCGGCTTTTAAAGTAGTTGGAGCATTTTTAATTACTCGCACTCGCGTCTCGCCTCCCTCCGCCATTAGGCGCGTTCAATTTGAAGCGGCGCTGCACAGTATGATCGGTGTATGACATAACCCGCGAGAGCGATTCGTAAGCATAAGGATTCGTCTGCTCTCTTATCGCTCTTGCGGTACTTGATGTCATACACTGATCATTCTGCGCAGTGGCGCTTCAAGCTGAACGCAACAAATAATGTCATAAAAGCGTCAATACGTTATAAACTGTTATGGTCTATTACTGAACTGATACCGAATCGTCCTCGTCTGCATCGCGATGCATCGTAGAAACGATTCATTCCGACACCCCTGGAATGTATACAGTATATTCTTTATTTAATATTGGGCTTTGCCTTGATATATCAGTGAGTTGCTATGCATTACCCGGCCACTGTCAGTAAATAGTTGATGTAGTTGTGGGGTGCAAACCTAAACAATGATGCTTCCAGTGAACAATGAAACTGCACAGAATCATTTTCTTTAGGGTCCGCAATCGTGTTTAACAGGCGGGTGAAATAATTATAATGCTGAAGGTGAGGTACTCACTAGTGCTGTGTTCAAAATATCGATACAATATGACGATATATCGTCACAGAGATTTGACGATACGAGTATCGATACAGCTGGCCCTGTATCGATATTGTGGCACGTGTGCAGCAGTGGACCATGCTTAATTTGTTAAACATTTTACAACGTTTAAAATTGAGTAGAAAAGTGCGAGAATTCTAAAAAAGAATGAATAGAGCATATATAGGCTACAACAAGGTTTAATCTGGCTGCAGAGGAACACAACTGGGTTGCCTGATATAAAGAGACGTAATCCCCAAAATAGAGCTTTACACTTGTGCAATACGGAAATATCTGCCAAGTGTGTTACTTATCTTTGTCAACCTGGCAACCATGTGTACGCGCGCTCTCTCCGGAATTGTCACTTGCACAGTCGAGGCAGTGTCACATCGTCACTAAAGTATATAAATTGCATTTCTTTTAAATTCTTGCCAGTGTTTAACCATTCAGCGCTTGCGCACTTCTCCTGGAGACCGTACGCTCATGCACACTCGCAGCGCACACACATAACGCCAGGTTCAAATTACTCTGTTTGCAGTGCATACATAGTGCATATTTTTTTCCGTGCTCATGTTAATGGATTAAAGTGTTCACTGCACACAGTTGCGGTCCGGCAGTGCATTCAGTAGCGGTGCGTCTGCAGCAGTGCAGAGATTGTTTCCAGTCTATGTTTGCTGTGCTGCAAGCGCTGAATTAAAGTAACAGGGCATTGTTTGCAGTAAATATGAACATGGATTGACACGAAAATGTAGTAATTACACCATAAACCATAAATGTTAAAGTCTACTGTGTTTCACAGTCAACACATATGGCTTTTTGGCTAGGTTTAAAGGGAAAAGGGAAACTTTTAGATAAACAAGGCAATAATAGATGGCACTCGTGGAGGTAGACAAACAAAGTTC
>NW_015540946.1:775140-776681 GCF_001515605.1 Sinocyclocheilus anshuiensis
GTGGAGGTAGGAAAACAAAGTTCTTTATGAACCGCAGGATTGCAGGATTGCTGTACTAAAGATTTAAATGCAAAAGGAAAGGCAGTAGAGCTGACTATTTCAGTCAATGGTAAGTTTGTGATAACGTAAGAAAAGTAGTTTAAAAGTTTTGCCAATTGCTTGAGCAACTTAATATATAAATCTAGAAGTAAATGCAAAAATAAAAAGCATTGAATAATGTGTTGCTTATATTTATTGTGTTTAAACATGTCTGTGAAAGATTGTATTACTGTACTGTGCAAAAAAAAGAATTGCAATGCTGAAAAAGCATTTTCAGTGACAATGTTTGGATTTGAAATCAAACTAATGGATAAATGTTGTGTTTGTGGTAAACAGCCATGGATCTGTAGCGGACTCCTGTGTGAAAGCACAGTCCGTGCTGCTTCCCCTCTCACAAGAGTCACCTAAGAGGGGAATTCCCCCCATTTTCAAAAATGAAATTCAGACCCTGAATAAATGTCTATAAAAATCCCAATTGGAGTATCACTATAAATAGTTATAAATGATAAAAAGAAGGCTTTAAAACAGTGATGGGCAAACTTGGCCCTTCCAGGCCACTTTCCTGCAGAGATTTGATCCAACCCTGATAAAACTCACCTGCCTGTAGCCTTCTAGTAGTCTTGAAGACAATGATTAGCTGGTTCAGGTGTGTTTGATTAGGGTTGGAGCTAAACTCTGCAGGAAAGTGGCCTGGAAGGGCCAAGTTTGCCCACCCCTGCTTTAAAAAGATCGGTATCAGTGATCGGTATCGGCAGATACTACTTTTTGTGATCGGTGATCGGCCTCAAAAATCCTGATCGGAGCACCCCTAGTCATTAGTATGCTGTGTACGTTACAACTCAGCAAAATGTTAGTTGTTTGAGCACGCTTGTTGATATAGCTATCGCATAACCAGTCTGACAAAGAGTGCTATGCAGTCAGACTGGTCCATTGTGTCCTAGGACGCTCTGAAAACAAAACTCCCAGCTCTCACCACTCCCTAGCCACATACGCTTATGTGTGAGAACCAGTGGATTTTATAGACTGATGCGCATACTAACCTGGGATAGTTTGACACAGATATCATGTTGTTTGTCTGTTTTGGTGAAACTGAGGGTCATGTCGGGCATGTTTGATTTGTCTTTTGACTTGTTGAATTGGATGCAGTTAGGGTTGTTGAGGTTTGGTATTAGCTTTATGGTTGATTTGTCATGCATTTTAGGGTCTGGTGTGTGTTCGAAATATCAGCGTTTGCTCATTAGTTCATCTTTGACTGTTGAGATTAAGTATTCCTTATGAATTGCATCATTCATTTACAGGCTATATGTATACAATGTATACCATTTCTGTCAAACATATTTGTTTAGCCTTATGCTAGATAGTATCACGTTCACACATTTGTTCTGTTGCATTTAATTAGGAATATACAACATCAGCATTGTTGGTTAGGACTAGGGGTGCTCCGATCAGGATTTTTGAGGCCGATCGCCGATCACAGAAAGCAGTATCTGCCGATACCGATC
>NW_015540946.1:776719-794456 GCF_001515605.1 Sinocyclocheilus anshuiensis
TGCATTGAATTTATTTAATACACGAGTTTCACAATTTGAGTTGAATTACTGAAATAAATGAACTTTTCCATGACATTTTAATTTATTGAGATGCACCTGTAGTATCATCTGCAAATTTGCACTGATTTACCATGTGAAACACAACCATTAGTGTATACAGAGTACAATAATGGTGACAGTACACATCCTTGTGAGGCCCCCACACTAATTGTTTTGAGACTTGAAAGTATATTATTCATTTTAACTACTTGTGTTCTGAGAATCCAGACAGATTTTAGAAGTTAGATACCTAAGCACCAATCGCTCAAAAATTTTCATAGCAACTGAAGTTAGGGCCACTGGTCTGTAATCATCTAAGCAACTAATATTCTACTTTTTTGGCACTGGAATTATAACAGCTGCTTTAAAACATACTGGGACTCTGCATACTCTTGGCCGATAGTGATCGGTAGCCGATCAATCGGAGCACCCCTAGTTAGGACTAACAGCCTTATCAGTGGATAAAAGTATCTTTATTGAATATTTTGTAAAATAAAGAAATATAAAATACTTTCATTTTTTATTAAATATGCACTACTGTTAAAAGGTTTTGATTCAGTTAGATTTTTTTTTAAGGTAACTTTCATTCAGCAGACATGCATTAAATTGATCTAAAGTGACAGTAAAGACTTAAAATACATTGCTTTTATATTGTTTCCTTTTACATAATTTCCACAAAAATATTGGGCATCACATCTGTTGATTTACATTTATACATTATAACATTTATAATAATAAGAAATTTTTCTTTAGCACCAAAGCACGTCTTCTGCATATTACAATGATTTCTGAAGGATCATGTGACACTGAAGACTGGAGAAATGGCTGCTGAAAATTCAGCTTTTCCATCACAGGAATAAATGAGCCTACTCTTTAAAATATATTAAAATAGAAAACTTTTATTTTAAATTGTAATAATATTTCACATGGTATTGTTGTATTTACTGAACCTTTATTCAAAAACATAAAAAAAATCTTACATACCCCAAACTTTTAAACAGCACTGTAGATAATAAGAAATTGAAACTAATTTGAATGAATCCACTGTCTGCGTTTCTTTGAGTGCCCACGTTTTAAAGAGACTAGAAATCAAAATATGGCAATGGCATGCATATCATTCTTAGAATGCCTGAAATCCTGTTTTGATCTTACATGTGCATTTGTCTGTGATATTTTCTAGGGCTGTCGCGATTCTTCGATTTTATTTGACTATTCGATTTTTACAAATCCTTGACTTCATTTTGCTCACGTCGACAACCCGGCAAAATACGTATTGTGTGTGTGTGTACGTATACATTCTCGTCTGTGAAATAGTGGCATATTTCACAGATGAGAATGTATAAAAAAACCTTGGTCTGTTTTCCAAGGCTGCATGATATATTAGACCCATTTAAAAATAATGAAGCATCATTGTAAATTCACAAACGCTACGATTTTATTAAATAATTATGTGCGATGCAGTTCTAATACAATATATGCGCTTTAATTATTTACATGCGTGTACAGGGCCGCGTTTACGCATAGGCATTCTAGGCACGTGCCTATGCTTGCTCGTCCAGGGGAGGCCCAAACACAATGAAGAGAGATAATATTTTTGTTATACTATGGGATATCTACAGCAGTAAAAGAACCAAAACCCCAGAAGACATTGAGCAAATAAATGTAACAAATAGGGTAAAATTGACAACCTATTTCCATGTCTTCAACCTTTTTTATGTATGGAAATCATGCTTTCTTTCTCCCGTTCTCTCTCACATACGCACACACATAGACACGTACTCGTGCACACATGCGGAGACTCGGACAGAAACTTGTCATCAGCGCTGCGGCTGTCCCGCGAATTTATCAATAACAGCGTTTCGCAGCTGAAAAGCTACAAGACATTTCTCAGTAGCGAGGTTCTTGAAGTAGTTCAAAGATTCGCTATTAGTTGACGCTGCTGCTGAATACTGAGACGCACAGACGCAAGTATTCACACGCACTTAATCTCTCTCACTCTCTTTCGCTCTCTCTCTCTAATAACTGCGTTAGCCTGCATATCAATGGCTCAAGCCTCTGTTATTAGCTTTTAAAATGACGTTTTGGAATTTGCAACGGAAGGTTTGGGATGGGGTGCGTAAAAAATAGCTAGTGTGATTGTGACTCCAGGCCGTTAAAATTATTAGAGAAATAATGCACTCCCGAAGTGGTTATGTGACCATGTCGCCGTGCCTATTAATGGAATGAAATACAATTTGTTTGAATTCTCAAACAAATTAAGAACCTACATTAGATTTTTATTGACTGAAGGCAAGCGCTTATTGCGATAGAAAACACTGTAACGGTTTCCACTGATTTAAGAAATATTTTTGTTTGCTTGGGTGGTAATATTAGGCCTGTTATATTAATAGGGAAGGGGGGCCCAAAAATTTGTTTTGCCTATGTCACGAAAAGAGGTAAATCCGGCCCTGTGCGTGTAGGTTAAGTACATGCGTCACACAGCGGCTCCGTTCACAGTTGTTCCACAGGAACTGTTCATTTCTGTCCTAAGGAAATGGCCAAATATTAAAGATTAAGGGGACATTTGAATGTGTACACAGTAATGTGTAAAAACAATCGTCAGGCTTTTGGCGCACTCTGCAGGCCTTTGTTGTAATGCATAATGTACATTAGCTCTATTGTTTATAATACAATATGTATTTTAACAATTTTGTTCAATAAAACCATATGATTTCTTGCTTTTGATTCTTTATTAACTAATTATTATTGCCTCATTGCTATTATATATGTATTTTAAGTCATTTTAAAGGATATTGTTCACTTACATCTATTTTTATTACCACAAAATTTTTTTATTATAATTATAGGGCCCTATGAAATCCGTTTTATTTCAAAATTCAGTTTTTTTTCCATTCTCATTTTTCTATACTCTGTTTTAATGGTTAAATTAAATTTTATTTATCAAAAAGCCTGTCTAATTAATTGAGTTTTACAGTTTTATCTTTACCAAATTCTGTTTTCCATTATTTTCTGGATTCCATTCATTTTTAATAATCAAAAGCATTCCCAATTAATTGATTTTATAAAAAAAGAAAAATAGTAATTCAGAAATACTACACATTTACATTTTTCTCCTAAATAAATTCTGTAAATACTCCTTTAAAAAGTGTTTTTTGATTATAATTTTATTATTAGTAGACTAGAACATGTGGATATGTTGTCATTCTTGCACATTCTTTTTTGTGTGGGTAATTAATCGGTTAGATTAATCGATAAATTAGTCGATAGATTAATCGAAATAAAAATAGTCGTTAGTGGCAGCCCCAATATTTTCCAATACACAATTGAGGCTATTGATGTCAAAACAAACTTCTGCAGGCCATGAGCTGTTCCTCATGGGAGCCAAATCAGTTCTGCTAGGTCACATTAGTTAACAGTCTCAGACTGAAGTGCCTGAGTCATGTGACTAAACTTGTTGTTCAGAAAGGCCATTCATAAACGTGTACGGTGAAATGTGAGAACTGAAGTGTAAACATGAGTCATCACCACAGCACTGGAAGTAAATCTGTTTATATAGGATTTTCAATAGCATAATGTTGATTGTGATTAGCTTATTGTTTTATGGAACTGATTCGAAATGGTAAAATTGATGAGACAGAACATGTTCATACAAGACTGTTAAATACCTTTATATTCAGTCTTTCTAATCTCTGGGGCGTTGTTTCATTTTGTGTACTCGTCTGAAATTACATTGCCATCATGCCGTTTTTATGAGTTGTTACTAGAGTTTCTAGGCACACAAAAATAGCATAAATAGTTGGAAATCTCTAGGTGGAGCCAAGCAGTATTGTTTGAAACGTCAGCTGAAAATCTCTGTGATGTGCTTGAGAGGTACTAGTGAGTAATGTAAGGCGTGAGCTTCCATCTGAGCACTCAGTAAAAGACACACTGCGTATTAAAGCCCTTTAACGATTTGTGACCGTGTTACCCAGTGCTTTGAACTCTGAAGCATCAAAAAAGAGGCGTCATGATGTGCTCAGGTTCACAGTTTTCAGTGTTGACCCTGTGGAGGTTTTACATAAAATGTCATTACAAATCATCATGAAATGGAAGAAAGACTGATTCTGTGTGTAATTAGATTCATGAAGTTCGAATCAGGGTAACCCAGGTTAGTCTAAAAGTACACTACAGTTCAAAAGTTTGAGATTGGTAAGAATTGTTTTTGAAGTATCTTATGATGTCTAGAGCTGCATTTATTTGATAAAAAATAGTTAAACAGTATTATTATGAAATAATTGTACTATTTCAATTAACAGTTTTAATTTAATCCATTTTAATTATGTAATTTTAGTGTTACATGATCCTTCAGAAATCTTTCTAATATGCTGATTTGATGTTCAAGTAACATTTCTTATTACTTTTGAAAACAGTTGTGCTGATTACTATTTTTGTGGAAACCTTGATACATTTTTTAGGATTCTTTGATGAATAGAAATTTTTAGAGGAGCAGCACTTATACGAAATAGTAATCTTGTGTAACATCTTTACGGTCTTGGTTCTGTAATAACTAATGTTTCCTGCAGTAGAAAGTACCATCACTCCTGTGCTATTGGTCCTTTGAGATCAGTATCCCTTAATAATCTGAAGCAGTCTAATGGCATAACACTTCAACACTATCATTTGAAATCCACATGAGAAAATACAGACTCGATGAGGCGAGGCCATCACGGTGCAGTTGCTTTAACAGTGATGGACTGCCATGTGCTCCGCTCTGTATATAGATGAATGACTTATTGCTTATATTCTGCACCTTTGAGGTTTGAATAAGTGGTAAACGTGAACTACAATGTTCCCCGTGTTCCCCTGCAGGCCCAGCAGATGTTGTATGCATGTATGGAGAAGGTGGATGTTTCCAACATAGAGGGCTACGATCTCTTTCTCACCCAGCTCAAAGAAGGCCTGGAGAATACCTCACATGAGACGGCGGCCAATCACAAAGTGGCAAAGGTGAGTCTAACAGGAAGGTGGATGCATCATTCATAAGTCATCTCACTGTTCTAATCATTATAATGTTTTTGTAACCACAGAGAATAATAATATCTTACAATTGCGATTGTATTTATTTTTTTAACATGTCTAATAATTTGACGTTATAGCTCACAAATGTGACTTTATAGCACACAATTAAAACTGTATCTCACAATGCACCTTCAGTTATGTCTTTAAAGCTACAACTGTAATTTTATTTCTCTGAATTTATTTATATCTTCGGGGCATCATATTTAGCAATTTTATACATTTGGGATATCATTTTACAATTAAGTCTTACAGGTGCATCTCAATAAATTAGAATGTCATGGAAAAGTTCATTTATTTCAGTAATTCAACTCAAATTATGAAACTCGTGTATTAAATAAATTCAGTGCACACAGACTGAAGTAGTTTAAGTCTTTGGTTCTTTTAATTGTGATGATTTTGGCTCACATTTAACAAAAAAATATATGCACCTGTATATATTTCACAATTGCATTTTTTTGTGAGAAGATATTTCACAAATACAACTTCATATCTTAATTAATTGTTGCTTAATTTCTGGCAATTGTGACGTTATTTCCTAATTAGAGCTTCATTGCTCAGAAACAGACTTCCATAGAAAACATATTCTGTCCTATCAAGAATTTTTCAAATGTATTCATATTCTTAAAGTGTTCTTCAGGCACAGGACTGGTTCTCTCTTTGACACGAACACACACGCTTGTAGTATTGGCCATCCATTCATTATTGTGCAGTGCTGGGATTTTTTTTTTCATGTTCAGTGCTGCAGAGCTTCTGGCAAGCTTCTTTTCCTTTCTTGAATTTGTGGGTCCCATAAAGTCGGATTAAAACCTTGTGGCACAGTGTGTGTGGTGCATGTTTGCTGATGTAATGCAATCTGACTGTGTGTGTGTGTGTGTGTGTGTTTGTTAATAAGCAAGAATAGTTGAGTCATGTAGCGTTACAAAGTATTGATTATTCATGAGACATATCCTCACAGTGACTGATCTGTGCAGACACACACAGGCTGTATTGAACAGCGGTGCGGCAGAGCTCTGAGGTGTATCAGTAGCCCTGCAGTAACAGGAGGATGATCTAAGACTCCCACTAATGCACCTGTGCCAGTGAAATCTGTCAGAGCTGAGGTCCATCTTAAGACTCCCTCTGTCTTTGTGCATACCGTCACGACTGCTACTGTAAGAATGCAAAGTGAAGAGCAGAGAGAAATACTCAGTTTAAAGAGTAACACATGATTAGATGTGACAGGATTCTCTGCAGCACAAATTTACTAAACGGATTGCTTCAATTTTTTCCCTCTCAAGTGCCATTTTGTTCCCCTTCAAGAGCAATTTTTAGTTTCAAAGTGTTCTTTTGGTATAATAATTGGCAGAATAGTTTTACATAAATTGAATTAAAAAATTAAAAAATAAATAGAAATATTGTGCCAGTAATAATAAAAAACAATAGCAATAAACAGTATACAACAAATATAAAAATAATTGCAAATTAAAAAAATAAACCACAAAATAAAGCATAAAGTAAAATGCAATAAAAAAATCTATTGTTTGTAAAATTAAATTAACTATTTAAAAATAAGTAAAAATAATGTGCTAGTAATAATACAATAACAATACCAATTTAAGCTCTCATTGCTGCAGTCTCTACCAGATGCAAGCACGTGGACAGAGAGCAGAGATTTCTTTAGTCTTTTGTGTATAGTACGTACAGATTGCATCTGTGTAATGAGAAAACAAGAGCATCGGTTATCACACCGGGAGTCTTCGGCTCCTTTATTTACATGGTGCGTTTACAAGGACCTCTCATAAATGCTGATCTAGGATCTGTTTTCTGTACATGAGTCATATTCATCTAGATTGGAGGAACAAAACTGATCCTAGATCAGCACTCTCTTTGTGAGTCTCTAAATAAATGGGCCTCTGCAGTTAATAATGATGGCATGTTTCTCCCCTGCATCCTCCAAGCTATCAGCATATTACTGCAGTCCTGTTAATCAGTTTCACAGTGGACCACGGCATCAGTCCCATGTGGTTAAAAAAAATGAAAGTAAGTGCAGTGTTCCCTTGTGTAGTCATCCAGGCACCCTTTTTTCCATAATTTGGCAGACAACCAGATTGCACTGCTGTAACAATGAGTGTCAGCTACGGTGATTGATTTCTCACTCAGCTCTCCATTGACCCCTGTCAGGCCAC
The DNA here is from genome assembly GCF_001515605.1 of Sinocyclocheilus anshuiensis. NCBI lineage: Eukaryota > Metazoa > Chordata > Actinopteri > Cypriniformes > Cyprinidae > Sinocyclocheilus > Sinocyclocheilus anshuiensis. Next base: position 783,982 of record NW_015540946.1, read on the forward strand.
TGCACCGGGTTCTGGAACTTTCCTGGCTCTTTGAAAGAGCACAGATTGTGTATCAGGTTATTTCATGTTTGAACATTGGAGGCTTTTCTAAATGAGAGGGAAAGTTCAAATAAGCCAGGATTGTTGTGAACAAGCTTGTTTAGACTTGTTCAGACATTTCAGTTTAAAAAATATTGAAACACTTGGCCTGAAATGAGGCAGCTGAACTTAGAAAATCGTCAAGTATTTGCAGCTCTTACAAGCTCTTAAAAAAGATGTAGGCCTATTATTAACACCATCTTGCATGCCTTCCTGCTGTGAATGCTGTTGAAATTTAATGTTACCCTACATCTTTCTCACTTTCCAGTGGGCAACCGTGACCTTCCATCTCCCTCATCACGTGCTAAAGGTGGTAACGAGTGCCATCGTGAATGAGTTGAAAAAGTTGAATCAAAATGTTGCAGCCCTGACGGTCGCCTCTTCGGTCATGGACAGACTCTCCTACCTCTTACCAAGTGGCAGGCCAGAGCTTGGTGTTGGACCCGGGCGCTCTGTAGACAGGTAACTACACAAGACAGGGCACTTCAGTGTTTGTTGAATTATTTGTGATAGCTTAACAGCATTCAGAATTGTAAATTATACCTCAAATAGTGCAGCTTGAGAATTGTGCCATTACTTTTCCATTTCCATTTTCCATTTGCGGACAGTAGGTGAAAAAATTCAAGACTTTTATGTTGATGAATGGACCCAAGTCATATCTGTAAACCAGTACATGATTGAGATTTGGAGGATAGGGTAATTTGGCTGTGTCCATTATGGAAAAACTGTTAAAAACACCCAGCACACCTTACGTAACCACACTAAAACACACTGAAAAACACCCAGAACACCTTATATTTATGGTGGCAGCATGTGCAAGCACCGCTCAGATTTTCTACAGAAAGTGTAAAAAACTAGTTTAAATTATAGTGAATTTGAGGATGTAGACTGATTTGAAGTACTGTTTGTGCCTCTTTACCACCAAAGATTGTTTGACTTAAGAGTGTATGTGTGATATTTGCAGGTCTTTGATGTACAGTGAAGCTAACAGGAGAGAGACGTTCACATCCTGGCCTCATACTGGCTACAGGTGGGCTCAGCCTGATCCCATGTCCCAGGCAGGCTTTTATCACCAGGTTTGTGTCATCACCATGTCAATGATTCTTTCCAAATTGACTGCCACCTTTAAACTTTGCCCTGGCTTTCTCTGCTAAGGTCCTCTTCGCTTTGATTTTCATGGGTTATTTGTTTTTGTTTTTTTCACTGTTTGAATGATTCCTCTTGATGGCCACTGACTTATTGTGAAAGCCTGTTTGTATCACTATTGAAAGTGATATCATTTTGAACACGGACATAAACTGGATCAACAAGAATGAATTTTTTTTTTCTAATCGTTCAGGCCATAAAAACAACAGAAATAAATCCATAATTAAAACGTATGAATGTTTCACTTTTAGTTTTATTATAATATTAGGGAATTCCCGATGATGCTCTGGTACATGATGTATTGTCTCTACTTGAGTCACCATGCATGCCAAGGAGGGTTGAGCTGCTCTGGTAACCAAGGAGACCACACTACTCCTCTTACCCATGTTCCCTGTTGTCATGCCAACCGAACAGAGGAAGGGAGAACAGTGCCTCTGTGTTGTGGATGAAAGGGTGATGCCACAGCAAAGGGACATTCTGCGAAACGGGAAAACATGATTAATTATGAACTGAAATATATTTTAAGGTTTGCCCTGACCGTCTAGGTGGACTTTAATCTTTTTAAACTGTTATACCAGATGTATTGGCTTAAGTTAAGGAGTCTTTCATGTAAAGACTTGTGCTAATGTAACATGCTGAAGAGCAGATCAAATTTGGTTCCCGCATACAGAAATTTGAAAGTGCTTATCGGAGCATTCATTCGAGTCATTCTTTGACTTTTGCTTCTGGGTATTGCATTTATAGTGTGCTATAATGTGTCGTCTTTGTTTTCTTGTATCAGGTCTTTGAACATCTCTTTGCACTGTGGATGGTGCTAACAGCTCTGTCTTCTTCCTTCTAGCCTGCATCCACAGGTGATGACCGGGCCATGTGCTTCACCTGCAGCGTGTGTTTAGTGTGCTGGGAACCTACAGATGAGCCCTGGTGAGAAGCACCCCACTAAAACACGGCTGCAATGTCTCACTCACTCTCACATGAACCATAAAGAAGGCCTTCCTATTGCTATTAACCATTCCGATAAAACATCTGATACTTTTTTAGGTCTGAGCATGAGCGCCACTCGCCCAACTGTCCGTTCGTAAAAGGGGAGCACACCCAAAACGTTCCGCTATCCGTCACCTTGGCCACCAGCCCAGCCCAGTTTCCTAGTGCAGATGGTTCAGATAAAATCGTGTGCTATGGGTTTGGTAGCTGCCCTCATTTCCTTGCTACGGCAACCAAAAGGGGGAAGATTTGCATCTGGGATGTTTCGAAGCTTATGAAGGTTTGTTGTTCATCACTGTTTATCACTGTCTCTAAAGTGGATGAGAAAGACACAGTACACCTAAATCTCTGTGCTCTGTATCAACATTTTTCTCACCTGTGCAGGTGCATTTAAAGTTTGAGGTGAACCCATATGACCCAGCCATCTTGAGGCAGCTGATCCTGTCCGGCAGTGAGCAGCAGAGTCTCACAGGCACAGAATCACGAAGGCCCACACTCTCCTGGCTAGAGGAGGCCACCTGCTGCTCTGACTTACCCAAACTAGAGGGGGACAGGTTCTAAACCTACTTATACACACTTGTGGCAAATTATTTTAAGATGTCTTCCTCTGTTATTGTGTTTATTGAACATTTCCTGTGTTTTTGTTCCTAGTGATGACCAGATAGAGGACTCGGACAGCGAAGAGCATTCCAGATCAGAGTCGGTCACAGGTAAAAAGTAGAAAATTGATTTTCATGTATTAATAAAGTTTATTCAACACTTAATTTTCATATCTGCACTCACGCACTATTTATCGTTCTCCTGCTTTCCATATGTGTAGGCCCACTGGGTCAGAAAGAGACAATGGAGGTGAGTTTGGGAGTCACGGCTCTCAGTGTCCTACAGCAGCCTGAGAAGTTGCAGTGGGAGGTGGTGGCCAGTGTGCTGGAGGACACAGTTAAAGACCTGGAGGAGCTTGGGGCCAACCCCCCGCACTCACTGGGCCCCCCAAAAGCCGACAAGGCTAAGGAGAGGCCAGCCGAGCACCACAACATTCCCTTCCCCTGCCTGCTGGCCGGCGGACTGCTAAGTTACAGGTCAGCAGATAGTTCTCCACTAGGTCCCCCTCCGTCTCGACGCTCCATGGATAGCCCAGTAAGGACTGCTGCCCCTGAGGGGCTTGCTCCGGACCAGGGTCCCATGGAGATCGGGTCCTGTAATCTCCCCACAGACCTGGGCTCCCCAAACCTACCACCAGCCACCCCTGTGCATAGGACTATGCCTGTACTACTCCTGTACAGCATCAAGGAAGCAGATGAGAAGTCTTCAGGGAAGGTGTTCACCCAGATGAACAACCTGATGAGCAAAGGGCTTCACGAGGAGGGCTTCACTGTCCCGCAGATTATCGAGATGGAGTTTGACTCGCATGAGCAGCTGCTGCTGCAGGACCCTCCCATCACATATATCCAGCAGTTTGCGGATGCAGCAGCTGGGCTCGGACCTCTGGATGGGGAAAAGTGGAGCTCTCTGGCTCCACGGCCGGGCTCTCTGGTGCAGTGCTTGCGGTTGCCAAAAGTATTGGAGGAAGAGAACCTGTACGTTGACTCCATCACGCCCTGCAGCGATGGATTACACTTGTTAGTTGGTCTTCAACCGTGCTCCGTAGAGTCCCTTAGCGCTATCAATCAAGTGGAGGTGTTAAACACACTTAACCGTCTGCATTCGGCCCTCTGTGGCCATCGCAAAGGACAGACACTGGCCAATGGCCATGACGCCCACTCGGGCACCTCTCCTCCACAGACCCCTCTCATCCTGCCCCCTCATGACCAGCAGCAGCCCCATACTTACAGACCTCTAGGGGCCAGTGGTGGTGGCGGATACCTTGCACTCTACAAGTTGAATTACTCCACCCGCATTGTGACCCTGGAGGAAGAACCAGTGAAGGTGCAGCAGATTCGTGACACACGGGATGCTGTCACGTCTCTCCTCCTCCTGCCACCAGATGTGCTGGATGGCAGAGAGGATGATGGAGAGGAAATGTCTGAGGAGTCGACACCTTCAGGGCTCAAAAATGGCACGGGGATGGTTGCATCTGCAGTGACAGCTGGCCCAAGCATGGGAACTGCCGCTGGGAAGGAGAAGAGAGGAGAGGTGGCCGGACTTGGACACCTGGTGGTGACTACACAGGCGGGTTACATCATGATTCTAGACTTGTCCACCCTAGAGGTGCTGGCCAAGGTGGAGCCACCCAAGAAAGAGGGGACAGAGGAGGTGGACCCCTTCGTCTCTGTTACCTACTGCTCAGGCACTGACCGGCTGTGTGCCTGCACAAAAGGTAAGCAAGTTATTGACATATTTATTTGCGATTCAACTGTTATTACTGGCTTCTTCATGTGTTGTTCACTAACAAGGAGATGTGAGGCGTGGAAGTTCACTGTTTCTTTCAGTTTAGTTTGCTGCCCACACATACCTCATCGCTATGGTAACCAGTAAGGTTCTCATTAACCATAGTGAGCTCAACCGACCGCTGTGTCGCTTGCATCCATGAGAAGTGACCTTGGGGAGTCAAGGATTGCCACTACTGGTTTTATGATTTGTATTGCCCTTTTTACTGGCTGAATTAAACAAAATTAAGCACAGTAGTAAAGTGCATGAATCTGTTGCTGTGGTCTATTGATGCCAGCTTTGCTATTGTGTGTTTTTGAGAATGCATTTTAAATATAATTTAATCATGTGATGGTAAAGCTGAATTTTCAGTAGTCATTACTCTAGACTTCAGTGTCACATGATGCTTCATAAATCATTCTAATATGCTGATTTGCTGCTCAAGAAAAAATTCTTATCACATCTGTGCATTTATTAGAAAAAGGGAGAATAGGGGAATTCCACCCCTGCCTTTCACTGTCGTTTTGTTGGCTGTCCGTCACTGTATTTATGTTAATGAGTAGTTTGATTAAGACTAAAATCACTGTTAATATAAGGCGTACTTGCAGTTATTGAGCTGAACAAGCCTTTTAACCCCAAGTATGATGTGCCTACCATCCTTGATATGCATATGAATAATTAATTGTGTGGTTTGTTGATGAGGTGTGCCAGTACTTTATTTATTTATTTATTTTTTTTTAAAGGTATTTGACTATTTAGTATTCACTTGATGGGTGATAAAACAGGCAAAAAAAAGTCTCCAACTCACATTGAAGGATGTAACCAATTAATACCTAGAATATCCTGAGTAGCATAGACACTCTATTGACTTGGCTTGTGACCAGAACATTGTCTTAAGAATTTTTGCACCATTTTCTCCAGAAAATATAGAAAACATAATACTTTCTAGTTGAGAAAGTATTAAATATTAATATTTTTACTTGCAGTAAGCAATGCTACATGCAATTATTTAAATGTCATTCAAAGTTAATTTCTGAAGCTTGAGCACTCGGCCAAATAAGTTTATTTTTTTCCTATGTGAAGGTGGAGAGCTTCATTTCCTTCAAATTGGAGGTGTGTGTGATGATATCGATGACGCCGACATTTTTGTCGACGGCCCCCTGTCTAATAGGGCAGAGCAACTACTGGACGGAGCAAAGCCCACATCAAATCCTTCAAGCCCAGGTATCACAGGTGAGTGACACATGAAAGCACATTAAACTTAGTGTGTTTTGTGTCTGTCCGACATAAAGCAGGGGATCAGATAGTTTATTTAATTTGCATTCAGCTACCTCACATCAAAGCCTTAAGAAATCAGTTGGTGCTGCTGAATTGGATTTTGTGTATTTAAAACAGCTGATGTGAGCTTTCTGGGAAATTTTCCTCTCTGTGTTCTTCTTTGTTCATTGTGTCATCTGATGTTGCATTTTCTCTCTGTGTACATCTCACTAGCAGTAAAATGGTGGTTTGTGTGGAAGTGTTCAGTATAGTAAGCTGTGTCTCTTTTGGCAGGAGTTGACCTCCTAGTGGACCAGCCATTGACCGTAGAGAGACTTTCATCTCTGGTGGAACTAACACGTTTTGAAACGCTGACGCCACGCTTCTCGGCAACAGTGCCCCCTTGCTGGGTGGAGGTGCAGCAAGAACAGCAGCAAAGGCGGCATCCGCAACACCTTCACCAGCAGCACCACGGCGATGCTGCGCAACACACACGCACCTGGAAACTACAGAGTGACAGGTGTGCATTCACAAACAGCCTACACTCTCCCTCATACAGCATACACCCAAGTACAAGATACAAGATTCCCTTGATCTTTTGGCATATTAGAGGTCATTGTACTATAAAACATCCTGTAAGTTTCAGAACTCAAAACTTTCTCGTTAGTCTAAAAACAGCTTATATTGAAGCCAATCTGCCAAAACGACAGGTTGTGGAATGTGCCACTTTATGACGTAATAGTGTGGCTAACTAAACACCACCACTGTAGAAGATCAACGCCTGCTTCTACAGCACTGCCTGTTTAGCCCCGCCCACAGTTTCACGCATGTAGTGTAAGTAACGAGAGAGGCAAACGCAGGTCTACGCAAAAATCAAAAGATAAAGATGGATCCGAAGACAACAAGATGCTGTTCATTGCCATGTTATGGAAAACACAGCCTTCCTTCTGATCCCAACATTAGGAAAGAATGGATGAATTTTATTTTTAATGAAGTTCCAGACCATGTTAGTAAGAACTTGGTCCTTTGTTCACTTCATTTTACCGTGGATTCGTTTACAAACAAGGCTCTATTCGACGCAGGATTTTCAGAAAGACTGAAACTAAAAGACGTTTTTTGGTCACTATTGCTTTGTCTGTTATTACAGATCGTTTGATATGTACTGAGTATTTATGCTTTTTTTAACCTAAATCATAGCAGCGCCCATCCATGAAGGATGTAGGCTGTCAAACATACACAACTATTAGCCAATCATAGCAGTGGGTGTTTACTTCTGAGTCTAGAATCCGCCACACCTATTCAAACCGAGCGTTCCAATGAGGGGGGTCAAAACAGGACAGAAAATAGCCTATTACTTCTAAATGATTGTTTTTTTATGTAAAAATCTTGATTACATTATTAGTAGACTGCAGAGAACAGTACAAAATAATAAAAAAGGCAGTTCATGACCCCTTTAAAATCACACATGCGTACATATACTTATTTATATAGCAGTTGTTTCTGGTCCTCAAATCTGATTGGCTGAGAGGTAGTGCTGGGCGGTATACCGGTTCATACCGAATACCGGTGTTTATTTTTGTTATGATATGAATTTTGAAAATACCGCAATACCGGTATATGTCACTTAAACAACGTTCGGAACGTGACACTGTTTGAAAGGGGTCACTTTTCACTGGTGCATTGTGGTGAGGGAACAGCTGTATGTTACTAAGCGTGAAAGTTCCGAAACTGAAGCTGTAGAACTAATAGAACGTGATGACACAGAAGAACTCATCCACAATATCCACATTGACCGCCACAAATATCCACCGCCCCCTGCCATCAGCTCCTGCGTCTCACACACACGAGCACGACTTTAGCACTAGATTTAGCAACTTTCAGACCCTTTTAGCGGATTTTTTCCATAGAATGTTCATACTGACAAATCTAGCGACTTTTTTGGATAAACCTTAGCTATGGTTCAGTTGGAAGATTTCGCCAGTGCTGTCCCGCGAACGCGAGGTCTGACTTTCCCGGAGAAGTGTCAGCCCTCTCGGCGTCTGTTCTGTGCAGTGAGCGGCAGAGAAGCAGCGCAGCCGACTCGTCAATAAATGAGTACAAAACAGCGTTTCCTAGCACCTGTCGCTTACTGATTGTTTGGAATTATAAATATAAGCGTAGTTCGTCTGTTAATATCACATGCACTTTTTTGTTTGTTGTTTTTTTTAGTTTGTTACTGAGATGCAGGCAGTGCGCTGCATGAGACAAAAAAGTAATATAGCCAAAACAACTGCATAGCCGCTCTCCGATTATAAATGAGAGTGACTCCTAGTTAACGTATTAAAAGGGGTCGTGTTTAGTCACTATTTAGTGTGGTATTTTTTGACAATATTCACTCATCATGACAGTAAAATAGGGCATTCTAAGTCAATATACTGCAGTATTTCCTCTCTCAATCAGTAGAAAATATGGTTAACACCCGGTCATGCATGAAAAAAAAAAATACCGTCATGTACTGTGAAACGGGTATCATTTTGAAAAATACCGTGATATAAATTTTTGGTCATACCACCCAGCACTACTGAGAGGTTTTTCCAGCTATGTGTTGTTTTTCTAGTATCACACACACAAATAGATCAAATATAAATATTTAATTAAATTTTTTTTAATGTTTCCGTAGACATTTCCCCCCTTTTTTGCATGTAATGTGTAATATCTCTCTCTCAGCTCCAGCTGGGACGAGCACGTGTTCGAGCTGGTCTTGCCCAAAGCCTGCATGGTTGGACATGTGGACTTCAAGTTTGTGCTAAACAGCAGTATTACTAACATCCCACAAATCCAGGTCACACTGCTGAAGAACAAAGCACCAGGCCTGGGCAAAGTGAATGGTGAGTCACTCTTAAGCAGAAAAAGATACCTTAGATTCCGTTGGCTAGTTTGGTCCGATTTTATTCCCCAAATTAATCTTTTGTTGTGTTACACTTTGTACTGCAGAGACAGCAGTGGACAGGCAGATTGTTTTCCCCTTGTCTCATGTCCTGCACTCAAATGGAGAGAAGAATGGACAATCTCACCTGCACGATTTCTCAGAGGACATCCAGTTCATGGACATCGAGGAGGCGCCAGGTAAGAGTCCTGATGATTAAGCCATCTTGACCACCTGAAAACGTTCACCTGTTATGCTAACATCTGTCAGCATTTTTTAATAATACGTCTCTATCTGTCTCAGGCTCCAGGCTGTGTCCGTTCCTGCAGGAGCACAAAGATGATATCTTGTGTGGGCCGGTGTGGTTGTCCAGTGGACTGGATCTGTCTGGACACGCAGGGATGCTGAGTCTTACAAGTCCCAAACTCCTCAAAGGTTTGCCCGAACAGTGTGCCAGTAGACTAACAGTGAAAAAACACAGCTATGAACAAGTGCAGAGCTGCATACAGTATTTAACTGGCATGAATATGCAGCATAAAAAATAATGATTGTACCTTTAAATAAAGTAATTTAGGTGTTAGTAAATTAGATGTAATTATGCACATTAAAACTGATGTCATAGTCCTGAATTCTGTTGTAAATCTCTCTTATGTTTAGAACAAATGAAATCGTCATTTTCTTTTTCATTCCCCTTTCTAGGCATGGCAGGGGGAAAATATCGTTCGTTCTTGGTGCATATTAAAGCAGTGAATGATAAAGGTCTGGATGAGAGCTTGAGGCCGGTGGTGCGGATGACTTCAGCCAAACCTCACAGTAGTAAAGCTCACTCGCTCTCATCCCTGCTGCAGAGGGCTCAGGCCACAAAGGTACAGTACAAACACTGACTTGAACTGTAATTGACTTTTGTGCTTTTTTTTAAACTAAAGCGTGTAATCCTTGGTGTTTGTTCAATTAGTTTCAAAACACTAATTTCTGCAAACACTGATGTCATAGCTTTGAGTGCTGGTTTGTGGGTGAGATTCAGTTGTCTAACTACTATACAGACCTCTGGTGGCTGTGTAGCTGCATTGCTTCATAAAAGATATAACTCTTCACTAGGGATGTAACGGTATGAAAATTTCTTATCACTATTATAGTGACCAAAATTATCATGGTTATCAGTATTATCATGGTATTGTTAAAATGTGCTGGAGATGTTCAAAAAGTACCAACACATAAATCACTAAACCAAGTTTTATATTTAAAAATCAACAAACAACAAATAAAATGACTTTGTTTGCATAATCACTAAAACAATAACATTACCAATGATGTTCGTATTTTAAAGGACAACTTGACTGACAACAGTTTAATAGCATGTTGAAATATCTAATGTAAATGTTCAAATAAAGCTTTGAAAAGGTAAACCTCACATTTCAGCCTTTAAATAAAGAAAAGAGTTAAGTCAAAATGATAATTGATTAATACATGATTATATGTATTTTATCTGATCCATAAATAATTCTAGATAACTTAACTGAATTGTTTAAATGTGTAGAATCCACATAAGGAGCGCATAATTGTAGCGCGAAGGCACATTAATATAATGCGCGAAATGCGCGAGCTCCGCTCGCGCGCGGATTTCTTTTGCTCTCGCACAAAACCGGACACGCGCGCTCAGATAGCTCAGATACTCGCCCGGAGAGAGTGCGCGCACTTAAAACGTGTCTCCTCTCACTCAAACTGTGTCCTGTGCAATCTC
>NW_015540946.1:796330-825181 GCF_001515605.1 Sinocyclocheilus anshuiensis
CATTTGCAGACAATGTAATTACATGTAACTGTCATATAACTGTATATTCACTGTTTTAGAGAAGAGTGCCATTGAATGTATAGCTAATATTAAGTGGATTTTCATAAAAAAAAAAAATCAGAACTGAAAACTCTGGATTAAAAAAAAAAATCCCAATAAGCAATACTATTAGAACATTTATTGTTATATCTTGCATAATTTACATCTATTTTTACATTTGATGTTGATTTGAGGAGTTGTTACTTATTATTGCCATCATACCAACTGAGAATTTATTACAATGATTTTAAATTCAGTTGCGGTATCTGTCTGACATATTATGACATAACATTGATGTTTTATATAAAGTCTTTAGGGCCATAGGCTATAATATGTTGTTTTTAGATAAATTGCTCAGAGACCAACCAGTTGGACAGAATATAATTTTAATATATAATTAATTCCTGTGAAGGCAAAGCATAATTTCCAGCAGCCATTACCCCAGTCTTCAGTGTCACATGATCCTTCAGAAATCATTCTAATATGCTGATTTGGTGCTCAAGTTTCTTATTATCAATGTTGAATAGCAGTAGATCTGCTTAATATTTTTGTGGTGATAGATAATTTTTTTCCTGGAATCCTTGATGAATAGAAAGTTCAACAGAACAGCATTTGAAAGAAATAATAAAAAAATGTCTTTGTTAAAATAAAAGTGTCTCTGTTGTCGGTTTTGATCAATGTAATGCATTCTTGTTGAATAAATATATACATTTCCTTTAAAAAAAATCTTACTGACACTCAAGTGTTTGAACGGTAGTGTATGCATGTGTTAGTTTGCACATTAAGAAAGCAATTATTACCCTGTTTCAGTGATGCATTTTAAGGAATACAACAGCCAGCCCATTGTCTGAATGTGCTGTCTGTCTGCTTTTATTTCCCAGAGTGCAACGCTGTGCAATGCTTCAGTTTCCTGAGCTCCATGAAAAGCTGCTAAGAGGTTTGTGTAAGCGTGGAGAAGACGGGCAGAGTTCAGAACACTGTCAGAGTCTCATTTTGGACATCCTCTGCTGGCTGGCAGGGGTTTACTCCAACGGACCCTGCAGGTGAGGCTTCACTGTGCGTCTGCATTTTTAGTCTTTCAGTTTTATCTTTTGCCTCTTTTAGTGAATTTTATAATCCTTTGTCCTTTAGTTTGAGAGAGGGAAAGGAGGGGCTTTTGACTAAAACTAGGAGACGGCTGACAGACATCATCAGGGCATGTTTCTTTGAGGCTGGACGCAGTATAGCTCATAAATGCTCTCGCTTTCTTGCACTTTGTATTAGGTGAGTTTGCAGCCTCACTATTTTCTGATCTTCAGTCTTATTATAGTCTCATTGTAGAACTGATGAACTAGACTGTCCAGTTAACGTGCAGATACAGTGGTGTCTTGTTCATTAAGCTTAATGGATAAATGTCTTTCACATTTTAGTACCGGTAAAGGAGACCCCAGTCAGCAGGGTTTTGGCCAGGCTCTGTTTAAAGCTCTTCTGGATAATATGCCTTATTTGCCTGCTGCTGCCACAGGAGGTAATTTTTTTTTTATAGTTGTAAATGTATAGTGCCTTTTAATATTTGTTATAGTGATGAGACTGTTTCATTCCAAAAATTTAAACTATTTATTAAACAATACTTAAAGTATTAACTTCTTAAGTATTAAAAAAAATTGATACTTATTTAATTTAAAATGTTAAAACGCTTGTGTTCCTGTCTTTCTTTGTCCTTCAGGATCTGTCTTTTGGTACTTTGTCCTGTTAAATTATGTGAAAGATGAGGACCTGGCCGACTGCAGTACCGCTTGCGCCTCTCTGCTCACTGCTGTCTCTCGGCAGCTGCAAGACCGCCTGACTCCACTTGAGGCGCTGTTGCAGACCAGGTCAGCTTTATTTATTTGTTCAAAAAAGCTTTTTCTGAGCATGTAGAAGTGATCGTTTTAAGGAAATGAAATTTTGTCATGGTCATCTCTATTCAGATATGGTCTGTATGGGTCTCCATTTGACCCCGTACTGTTTGACCTGGAGGTGAGCGGGTCTTCCTGTAAGAATGCCTACAACAGCAGCATTGGGGTCCAGTCGGATGAGATTGACTTGTCCGATATTCTCTCAGGTGTGCCAATGCATTCTTCCCTCATGCACTTACATTCATCAATAAATATCAAAATTGGAAAGACAAACATTTAATGGTTTTTGGGTCTAATGTCAGGTAATGGGAAGGTGAACAGCAGTGGGGCAGCAGAGGGCAGTTTTACTGCTCTAACCGGCCTGCTGGAGGTCGAACCCCTGCACTTTACTTGCGTCTCCACCAGTGATGGCACCAGGGTGGAGAGGGATGATGCAAGTATGTTCACCGGTATATATCCCACTTTCCTTTTCCTCTCTTTCACATCTTGTTGTTTTTACCACTAACTGTGTGTCATCATGGACCTCATCTTTTAAGGTGTGGTCACTTGCAGAAACTAGTGTAGCATGAAGCACAGCTCACACAAATGTCACTTTCAAACCAAGCAGCCAAGCAAGCAACTCCTAAAATCTGCAAAAACGTTTTGACAGTCATGTGAAACTTGATCTGATTTCTATTTAAATTATTGAATTTTGCATGAAAAATTTCGCTGAGCACCAGTAAATGTGACTGCACCTTTAGTGTTAAAGCCTGTTTCCCTTTACGATCTTCTACAGTGAGCACCTTTGGCGTGACACCCACAATGACAGGGCTGTCTGCTGGGACGGTTGGCGAGGCGTCAACGGCCCTTAGCTCAGCTGCACAGGTGGCCCTGCAGTCTCTGTCTCATGCAATGGTGTCTGCCGAACAGCAGCTTCAAGTTCTTCAGGAGAAGCAGCAACAGCTTCTGAAACTCCAGCAGCAGGTCATACATTAATGCATTCTTTATTCATTTTAATCTTGATGTCTCGATTAATTCAGTACTTTATGACTTTATGTAATTGGTTATCTCTTGAAACAGAAGGCGAAGCTGGAGGCCAAACTTCACCAAACCACCTCAGCGGCAGCCACCGCAGCATCAGGCATTGTCAACTCTGCGCCATCCAACCCATCCTCTGCCCCAGGCTTCTTCATCCACCCCTCTGACGTCATCCCGCCCACCCCTAAAACTACACCGCTGTTCATGACGCCTCCTCTCACCCCACCGAATGAGGCAGTGTCTGCGGCTATTGGTGTGGAACTGGCTCAGCTCTTCCCAGGATCTGTCATTGATGCTCCACCTGTGAACCTTTCAGCACAGAATAAAAACACACAGAAAGCCAAACCAGTAAGTTTTGAAAACCTCCTCTGCTTGTATATTCATACTGTTTAAATGATTATTATTGTTATTATTTATCAAATATCCTCCAAAATTGATTTAGTGACAAATTTGAGCACAGTAGCAGAGGCTAGTTGGTAATGTAGCATAAATGTTATTTTCCTGTAAGGGGCTGTGTGTTGTTTATTTACTTTCTGTAGTTAAACTTGTGGGTTGTGTTCAGCTAATGTGTATGTATGTGTGTGTGTGTGTGTTGTCATTGCAGAACCCCATAGGAAGTGGCCTGGCATTGGCAATCTCACAGGCCTCTCACTTTCTACAACCTCCACCACACCAGTCCATAATAATCGAACGAATGCATTCAGGTACTTGCCACTTTAGCCCTCACACTAGAGCAGTGGTTCTCAACCTTGTGGCCCTCTGAGGGGTCCCAGAAAACTTCCAAGGGAATTGGAAGGATGACTTAACTTTTTTTCATAATAATATACAAAATCTAGCATTTGCTTTGGCTATATGTTTTGGTGTACATATTTGGATCGTGTGATCTTTGACGTAAAGACAATGTCTTTTCTCTGTAGGTGCTAGACGGTTTGTGACTCTAGATTTCGGCCGACCGGTGTTGCTGACGGATGCACTAATCCCCACATGTGCTGACTTGGCCTCCCTTTCCATCGACATTTGGACTCTTGGGGAGGAGGTGGATGGGAGGCGACTCGTGGTCGCCACAGATATCAGCACACACTCGCTGATTCTGCATGACTTGCTGCCACCTCCCGTCTGCAGATTCATGAAGGTTTATACACGTTTATCATAATCAAATGTGTACAGGGCTCATAGCAGTTTGTTTTCTGTGAGCTTTAATGCAGAGAATATCATTCTTATATTGAGACATCACTGTCACTCATTCTGTGCCCCTCTCCCAGATCACTGTGATTGGTCGATATGGCAGCACTAATGCCCGGGCTAAAATCCCATTGGGTTTTTATTATGGCCACACCTATATCCTGCCATGGGAAAGTGAACTGAAGCTGATGCATGATCCTCTGAGGGGAGAGAGCGAAGCTGCCAGTCAGCCAGATCTGGATCAACATTTGTCAATGATGGTGGCCCTACAGGAAGACATTCAGTGCAGGTCAGTGAGGCTGCAAATTCAGAATTTTAAATGAGCTGCCATTCACTACCATTCAAAATTTGGGGTGAGCAAGTTTTATTTAGTTTTTATTTTATTTTTTTTAAGGAAATTCTTACTTTTCTTCAGCAGGAACATGTTAAGTTGAACAAAAGTTACAGTAAAGACATATAACGTTAAAAAAATTTAATTTGACTGTTCTTTTAAACTTTCTATTCATCAAAGAATCCTGAGAAAAAAGAAAATCATGGTTTCCACAAAAATATTATGTAGAAAAACTGTTCTGAAAATTCAGCTTTGCCATCACAGGAATAAATTATATTTTTACACATATTAGAATAGAAAACACGTATTTTAAATGTTTATTTTAAATTATGCAGCCTTGGTGAACATAAGAGACAATTTTTCAAAAATATTTAAAAATCTTACAAACCCCAAACTTTTGAATGGTCATGTATTTAGAATTACACTGTAATAAGTGCTAATAATTAAAAGATTTCGTTAAAATTTTTAATGCAAGTTTTCATTTTGCACAAATGGTATAGGTGGAATTTATGCTGTATTAAATATGCTAATCTCTTATAGGTATAATCTGGCCTCTCATCGACTTGAGACACTACTTCAGAACATTGACCTGCCACCTCTTAACAGTGCTAATAATGCACAGTACTTCCTGCGCAAGCCCGATAAAGCCGTTGAGGAGGATTCCCGTGTTTTCTCTGCCTACCAAGAGTGCATTCAGCTCCAGCTGCAGCTCAACCTGGCGCACCACGCTGTCCAAAGGTTGCGTGTGTCTCTGGGAGCCACCCGGAAACACCTGCCCGAGAACTACGACCCCAGAGAGCTGGTCCAGAACTCTTCTACCGAGCAGCTCAGAACTATCATCAGATACCTGTTGGACACGCTGCTCAGCCTGCTGCACTGCTGTAATGGTGAGGGAGGCAGCCGCTCCCAACACCACCTGACTTTTTTAAAGTGACATTACATTTGAATTGACCTTATTCCAGTCCTTCAGTTTTAATGTCAGAATGAATGTTTCCCTCTCTCTTGCTCAGGTCACTCTGTGCCCTCAGTGTTGCAGAACACATTTCACGCCCAGGCGTGTGAGGAGCTCTTTAAACAGCTGTGCATCAGTGGAACTCCTAAGATCCGTCTGCATGCAGGTCTGCTGCTGGTGCAGCTGTGTGGAGGCGAGAGGTGGTGGGGCCAATTCTTGTCCAACGTCCTGCAGGAGCTCTACAACTCCGAGCAGCTGCTCATCTTCCCTCAGGACAGGTAACACAAACAACACACTCTTGCAGAAGTTGTATAAAATTATCAGAACTATTCCCGAGGATACTCAGACTTCATGTTTATCCGTCTTGTCGTTTCCTCAGGGTATTTATGTTGCTGTCCTGTATTGGCCAAAGATCTTTGGGTAACAGTGGGGTTTTAGAGGGTTTGTTGAACCTTCTGGACACACTGTTATCGCCTCTGCAACAGACTAGCGCATCACAGCCCCGCAGGACAGAAGGTGCGTGTTTGAGAATGAGAATTGGGAATGTGCATTTATGGTTATGTTACAGTTTTGTGTGTGTTTATAGGTGTGTTGGATATCCCCATGGTCAGCTGGGTGGTCATGCTGGTCTCTCGACTACTCGACTATGTGGCGAGTGTGGAAGATGAAGCCACTGCAGCTAAGAAACCTCTGGGGTCTAAAGACAGAGAAAGATCCTTTACTGGTGAGATTCTTAGGCCTGGACAAGCATAAAAACTGAAAATCCAGTGTTTTGTATACACTACTCTCCACAAGTTTTGTGGTTGGTAAGATTTTTAAAATGTTTTTAAAGTCTCTCATGCTAAAAACAAAATTCTAAAATATTATTACAATTAAAATAGCTATTTTCTATTTTAATATCTAATCAAATCTAATTCTTTCTGTGATAGCAAAGCTGAATTTTCACCAGCCACAGTGTCACATGATCCTTCAGAAATCATTCTGATATGTTTTCATCTGCCACTTTTGTTCAGTTTAATGTGTCCTTTCTGAATAAAAATATTAATTTCTTAAAAAAAAAAAACTGACCCCAAATTTTTGAATGGTAGTGTGCATACTGTATAGAGATGTTTCTTCACTGGTAATGTGTCTGTTTTCCTCTTTCCAATCACACCAGGGAACCAGTGGAGTTTCATAAACAACAGTCTGCAGTCTCATAACCCAAGCAGATCTGCCAAAGGCAACAACAGCAGTTTAGATCGGCTATATTCACGCAAGATCCGCAAACAGCTAGTCCACCATAAACAGGTAAATGTGTCTCACACAAACATCCTGTGCTTATATATCTGAACTTGAAATATTTTCCTTTCTACTTGTAGTGTGGATGTTAATCAATTCTCCTTTAATTTCAGCAGTTGAATTTATTGAAAGCCAAACAGAAGGCTTTAGTAGAGCAAATCGAGAAAGAGAAAATTCAGAGCAACAAAGGCTCCTCCTACAAGCTGCTGGTGGAACAAGCCAAACTCAAACAAGCCACATCCAAGGTGAGAATCCAAACTTTTCTCAACTCCGTGTCCCTTAGGGATGGGTGTGGGACAACATTCAGTGATAAAAGTAGCCTTTGAACAGATCGTAACATTATCCCTGTGGTTCTTTTCCTTTGGCAGCACTTTAAAGATCTGATCCGTTTGAGGCGGACAGCCGAATGGCCACGCTCTACCTTGGACTCAGAGGCGTCAGTGGCAAAAGAGACCCCTGAGGTGGAGCTCCTGCCCTTCACGCTATCTCACGAGCGCTGCATCTGCGTCGTCCAGAAGCTCGCTCTCTTCCTCCTCTCCATGGACTTTACCTGTCACGCAGACCTGCTACTGTTTGTCTGCAAGGTGCAACATAGTTTTTGACATACAGAAAAAAAGTGTGCTTTTTTAAATGCTATTTAATTTTGGTACACTACCATTAAAAGGTAAAAAAATATATTTTTTCAAAGAATGCATTTACAAAGAATACAAATAATGCATTTATTTGATCAAAAATACAGTAAAACTAAAATATTGTGAAATACTATTACAATTTAAATGAGCTGTTTTATTTTTTTAAATGGGCTAAAATTATTTATATGATGGAAAGATCAACAGCCATTACTCCAGTCTTCATTGTCACATTATGCATTAGAAATCACTTTAATATTCTGATTTGGTGCTCAGTAATTTTTTCTTATTAATATCAATGTTAAAAATGTTAAAAAGATTTTGCTGCTGATTTTTGTGGAAGCAGTGCTACATTTTTTTCAGGATTCTATGATGAATACAAACTAAAAAAAAACCCCGCATTTATTTGAATAGAAACACAAATGTCTTTACTGTCATTTTTGATCAGCTTAATGCATCCTTGCTGAAAAAAAGTATCAATTTCTTTAAAAAAAATCAGTCTGACTTCAAATTTTTGAATGATCGGGTATGTTTTAGACAATGTCTATCTTTAAAAATTCAAAATCTCATCCATCTGCTTAGGTATTGGCCAGAATAGCAAATGCAACACGACCCACAATCCACCTGTGTGAGGTGGTTTCAGAGCAGCAGCTGGAGAGGTTACTGCTGTTACTGGTGGGAACGGACTTCAACCGCGCGGACATCTCATGGGGCGGAGCCTGGGCCCAGTACTCTCTCACCTGCATGCTGCAGGACATTCTTACAGGTGTGTGTGTGTTTTAGATGTTCTCAGCTGTCTCAGTGGCCCACAGACTGTCATACATGTTTTACATATCCATGTTTTATATTTAGATGTTGTAACTGTTTGCAGGAGAGCTATTGTCTCCGGTGTGTGTGGATGGGATGGAGGGGGCGGGGGCTGATGAGGCTGGGGCCGCCTCTTCCTCTGTAGTGGTGGATTCCGATGACTCGCTCCCCCAGCCGACCCCCATCCCACTGGTGGAGACCATCGATGAGCCTCTGGGACCCGATATCATCGCAGGTACACCCGGGACATCCTCTGTGTTCCAAAGTGCGTTGGTAACTCCGCCCGAATAGCACGTCACCTCACACGGACCCTCACTTTTCTTTTGTTTCTGTTGTTTATTAGTTTGTTTTCCTCTCTTAGATGAGCTGCATGTGTATTTTTTTGTGTTTGCTTTTTTATAATATGTAATAGTGGTATAATGCAGTGGACAGGAGGTTGGAACAGTGCAGATGATTTTGATTCTATATACATGTAAAACCTATAGCTGCTGGTCATTTTATTATTGGGTTAGATTTATGTCAAAACTTATTCAAAATGGGTCAACAATCCGCTGTTCGGGCGCCCTGTCGGTCTAAGAGAAGTTTGACAGCTGGACGTCCTAAAGAAGGCTGTCTGTGTAGTTGCTTCTCTTGGTATGCTGCTCTTGCAATATTAAAGGTCTTTTCGTTGCCCAAAGGTGCTTCTCCACTGTCATCTTTGGAAAAAGATAAAGACATTGACTTTGACTTGCTACAAGACTTGATGGATGTTGATATTGATCCTTTAGATATTGATTTGGAAAAAGATCCACTCGCCGCCAAGGTTTTCAAGGTATGGACCTCGTTCTCTTTATCTTTCCTTTTCTGTCTTTCAGCATTAGGGGTGTAATGGTTAAAATTTCTCACGGTTCTGTGGTCACTGTTTTATTTTAGCACATTGCTAAAATATGGGCTACATTGATAGCCCATATTATTGTCTTAACCCATATTTTAGCATCTTGACTTTCTCATACCCATCCGATTACTAATTTTCTTGCAAAAGCTCTTATCACAATTGCTAGAAAATGTAGCACACTGTTTACAGACATTTACATTGTGAAATGTCTTAAAGTACAGCGATTTAGCAACATGGAAAATAACCATAATACCATAATAATTACTATTGAAAATAGACAAATTATAATTCACACAACATTTATTCTCGTAGTTACATGGTATAAACATGCATAAAGAACTGTGGGAAGTGAACTCTGCAATTAACTGTTTCACCTCTATCTTGCATGCATTATGTAATTAACGATTAGTTTGGTTGTAATATTTAGAGCTGTTTTACACAAAGCCAATGTTTTAACAGCTTTTCCAGTAAAGTATTTTTCAGTTTTTCCTCAGAGACGAGTATCTGAGATTGTTTTTGTTTTTTGTTTTTTTGTTTCTTTATGTTCTCTCTTGCAGCCGATCAGTAGTACCTGGTACGATTACTGGGGTGCTGACTACGGCTCATACAGTTATAACCCCTACACAGGGGGTGTGGGCATACCTGTGTCCAAACCCCCTGCGGCTGCCACGACAGAGAAGCCTGGATCTCAGAACCTCTCAGTGTCTGTGTCTCAGGGTGAGAAGTGTCAAAATAAATCAATAAAATAAAAGCTATAATAAAATCTGAGTGGTAAAGCACCTTAATTTTTTATCCCAGCACTGGACGCTCGACTGGAAGTGGGATTAGAACAGCAGGCAGAACTCATGCTGAAGATGATGGCAACACTGGAGGCAGACGCAATACTGCAGGCGCTAACGTCCACATCTCCTTCTGGTACACAAACAAAAGCATGTGTACAGGGTTCCCGCAGTAAAGGAAAATCTGGAAATATCAAAGAAATTTTTTTTTTTTTAATGTTTATTATTTATATATTATTTCCAGCACTGAAAAAGTTATCCATTTATTAAATAATGAAATCTTGAATAGTGTATAGTGAGTATACATTTTTCAGACTTGGTTCTAAAACATTTCTTTTTTGCAGAAATTGTGAGCTAAACTACCTTTTTTTACATTTTTATCAAATTTTCTTTTCTGGTAATTACTAATAATTGTTAAAGTAAATTTCACTGGTACAAATGTGTGGGAGCCATGTGTTTTTGTTTTGTTTTGTTTTTTCTAAAGTGATTCGACTTAATTAAACTAATATCGTCCCCACTCCTCATGGTCTTTTTTTCTCTTCTTTTTTTTAAGTGACCCAGTCTGCAAACGGGACAGATGACTCTCTTTTGCGTGGATTCCATAGCTCTCCCCCCAGTAGCAGTCTGATGGTACAAGCCTCTTCCATCCCCATGTTGAGCACCTGCTTCAACAAACTCTTCTCTTTATTGCAAGTGCATCATGTTCAGGTGCGGGCACAGTCTGGATTTGTCACTTTCATTTACTGAGTTTACCCTTAAAGGGATAGTTCACCCAAAAATGAAAATTAGCCCATGAATTACTCACCCTCAAGGCATCCTAGGTGTATGACTTTCTTCTTTCAGATGAATCCAGTCGGAGTTATATAAAAAATTGTCTATGATCTTCCAAGCTGTTTAATGGCAGTCAGCGGGTGTTGCAGTTCATCAGTCCAAAATAAGTGAAATAAAGAGCATCCATCCATAATAAAAAGTGCCTCACACAGCTCCGGGGGGTGAACAAAGTCCTGTAGCGAATCGTTGCGTTTTTGTAAGAAAAATAACCATATTAAAACGTAATCAATTTAATCTAGCTTGCGCTCACTGTTGTACACGGAAGCAGCTCCGGGCGGATGACGTAGACGTCTGCGTTGCGCATGCGCCGCTCAGAAGTGACGAACGCGGAAGCGCAGGGGAGAGATCAAAACAAAGCAACGGTCTCGAATTAGAAGTACAAAATGTGGATTTGTAAAGAAGAATGTCGGAATATTTCGATATAAGCCAAGAGGAGAGAAGTAAGGAAACTTTGCTTCCTTTGCTCCTGTACATAAACGTTGATTTTCACGAGACTCACCGGCGCACGCGCAATGCCGACATCTTACGTCATCCTCCTGGAGCTGCTTCCGTGTACAACTGTTGGCGCAAGCTAAATTAAAGTGATTATTGCGTTTTGAATATGGATATTTTTCTTACAAAAACGCATCAATTCGCTACAGGACGCCTTTGTTCACCCCCCGGAGCTGTGTGAGGCACTTTTTATTATGGATGGATGCGCTTTATTTCACTTTTTTTTTGGACTGAAGCACTGCAACACCCGCTGACTGCCATTAAACAGCTTGGAAGATCAAAGACAATTTTTAATATAACTCCGATTGGATTCATCTGAAAGAAGGAAGTCATATACACCTAGGATGGCTTGAGGGTGAGTAAATAATGGGCTAATTTTCATTTTTGGATGAAATATCCCTTTAAATCTCAATTCCTGAATTATTTTTTACTCAGAGAAGTTACAGAATCGCACCATCTTTATCTCTGTCTGTCTAGTTGGAGTCTTTGCTGCAGCTGTGGTTGACTCTGAGTTTGAGTTCCTGCTCTGAGGAGAGTGGCTCAGACATCTTCCTCTTTAACGCCAGCAGAGTGCCCACAATCCCCCTTAACCAAGGTGTGACATTCACCAACTGATAGAACACTTTGATCTGAAGGTATTAGTGTATTGTTGAGGAGATTGGACTGTTGATTTCTACAGGATCTTAAATTGAACAGTTGGTTTTATGTGTTACTATGACCAAGGATACAGCTAGTAACCTGCTGAAATAATTTTCACACTTTAACAAATGTCAGTCTCACTACCTACGTTTACCTACACCAAAAGAATTGGACTGAAAAGCGCTCAAATTCAAAAATACCTTGCACATATGTAAAATGTTTAGATACATTTCGCGTCATATGAACATGAGTATGTTTACTTCCAAACCTGAAGTTTGTTTGGAACATATATAATGCACTTGTAAACGAATATGTGAATAGGATTACAGCGTTTAGGATTCATATTAACAGAACTTTCAAAATCCGAAATCAGATTAGATTTATTATGATTGATAAAAATTAGTGCATGTAAACATGTCTACTGAAGTGAAGCAGTATTTGGTGCATTGCAAATATTCTGATTAGCTGCGCACAAAGAAAGTAGTGCAACAATAAAAATAGTAAATGAATTGAGAAAAATTGTAAAAAGCGATATGCGATGGAAAAAGATTAATATTTTAAAAAGAAACTTTAAAGATTAAAAATGTTTAAAAATAAATGCATTAAAAAAATAAGGAGAGCAATGGTAATAATCAGCAAAAGAAACACAGGAGCGGGTTAGATCGTTCACTTTCCCTCATTAACTTCAGTGTGGATTTTGTAATGCTTATAATTGACTGTAATTCTTGTCTCTCAGCCTCCATCAGCAGTTTCCTGTCAGTGTTGGCCTGGTACCCCAACACCTCTCTGAAAACATGGTGTCTTGTACTGCACAGTCTCACCCTCATGACTAATATGCCTGCTAGTGGTGAGTATCTGATTGGCCCAGCCTGTCTTTGTTCATCTGGTGTGTTTCTGGACGCACTCAGATGTTTGGGTGCTCCCACGGGGAGACCTATATGTGGGTTTTCCCGCCAGCTTAGCAGATCCGTGTTGTGTTACCCCTCCACAACCTGATTATAAAAGCAAACAGTCTGGTGACACACTTTCGGATTAACCTCGCTTATAATGTGTGTGTTGCATCTGCAGCCTCCAGCAGTGGGATAGGTGTGCAGGAGAGCACAGCCCAGCAGATGGTGTCTGACCCCACACTTGTGCACGTGCTTGTGCGCTTCCTATCTGGAGGGAACCCTCATGGCACCAGCCAGCACAGCTCACAGGTATTGAGCTTAATGAAGATTACGCGCATGACTGGTTTCATAATGATATATTTGGTAAATGCCTCACATACTTGTCTTCCTCTCTCTTTCCAGGTCGGCCCCACTGCAACACAAGCCTTGCAGGAATTTTTAACCAGGTTGCAGGTGCACCTGTCCTCCACATGTCCACAGATGTTCAGCGAATTCCTGCTTAAACTGTTGCACATCCTGTCAACGGAGAGGTAGATCATTAATTCACCATTTATGTAATTAAACTGGTGCTTGTTAATCATTTGTGGTTGTTGTCTTTTTTATCATTTTATCTGCTTATAGGGGTCCATTCCAGTCTGGTCAGGGTCCATTAGATGCACAGGTGAAGCTTTTGGAGTTCACCCTGGAACAAAACTTTGAAGTGGTTTCTGTGACCACCATCTTGGCTGTCATTGAATCCGTCACCTTTCTGGTTCACCACTACATCACTTGCTCAGATAAGCTGGTCTCACGCAGTGGTTTGGACAGTTCTGTGGGTGCTCGTGCCTGTTTCGGGGGCCTGTTCGCCAATATCATTCGCCCCGGCGATGCGAAGGCTGTGTGTGGCGAAACCACACGAGACCAGCTGATGTTTGACCTCCTGAAGCTGGTCAATGCTTTGGTGATGCTGCCACTGTCAGGTGATCGGGAGTTCAGTGGGAGGCTGCCTCCAGCGGGTGGAGCCACTGACAGCGTGTCTGATGAAGAAAAAGTGTGTGGAAGCAAAGAGTGTGGGGCGGCAGGCACAGCTCAGCACCAGGGACCAGCTGCGGGTGTGGCAGACCTGGTTTTGGCCAATCAGCAGATTATGAGTCAGATCTTGTCGGCATTGGGGCAGTGCAACAGCAGTGCCATGGCCATGATAATTGGTACTACTTTCTTTATTTAACAAGGACAAGACTAAGAAGACTAGTAATGGCTGCTGAAAGTTCAGCTTGTCATAACAGAAATAAATTACATTTTTAAATGAATTCAAATAGAAAACTTATTTAAAATTTTAGTAATTTCACAATATGACTGTATTTTTGATCAATTAAATGCCGCTTTGGTGAGAATAAGAGACTTATTTCAAAACCTTGAAACCGAATTTCATGCATTTCTTCTTTTGCTGATGTGTTTTTTCTCTCTTTTTAGGTGCTAGTGGGCTCCACCTAACCAAACATGAGAACTTTCATGGTGGGTTGGATGCCATCTCGGTGGGCGATGGCCTCTTCACTATCCTGACTACTTTGAGTAAAAGAGCCACATCTGTCCAGGTCATGCTGCAGCCCATTCTCACTTACATGGCCTGTGGGTATATGGGCCGACAGGTAAGACTCGTCACAGACAAACTGAGAGAACACAAAACATGGTCTATTCTAGTATGTTGTGGGCTTAAAAAAACATGAACACGCATTCAAATAATTTTCACATTTTAGAGGACAGACATTCAGTATATAAGGACGTAATATAAAACTAAACAAGCCATCAATATGCTTTGTCATTGCATCATGACAATGTTAAGTGTTATTATTATTTTTTTAAACAGGGGTCTCTATCAACATGTCAGCTCTCTGAGCCTTTACTGTGGTTTATTTTGAGAGTGCTTGACACCAGCGAGGCTTTGAAAGCCTTCCATGACATGGGTATGCCAACACTAACACTTTCTAAAGAGATAAAACTCTGTTTGAGCTGGTCTGTATGTTCTGACTCTTTGTGTGTGTGTGTGTGTGCATTTAGGTGGTGTGCAGCTCATCTGTAACAACATGGTCACCAGCACACGAGCCATCGTGAACACAGCACGCAGTATGGTGTCCACTATCATGAAGTTCCTGGACTCTGGGCCTGGTAAAGCAGCAGATGGCAGCCTGAAAGCACGAGTGCTTACCTCAGAACCAGACAATGCAGAAGGACTGCACAACTTCGCCCCTCTTGGTACAGCAAGCATGCTTTATTTTGAGTCATAACCCCGTCTTTTCATATAAACGTCTGTTTAAGTATTAAAATGTATTTATATTCAACGTTGATGTTGTTCCCTTGCAGGCACCATCACCTCTAGCAGTCCCACAGCACAGCCAGCGGAAGTGCTGCTGCAGGCCACACCCCCACATCGACGGGCCCGTTCTGCCGCTTGGTCCTACATATTCCTTCCTGAAGAGGCCTGGTGTGATCTCACCATCCACCTGCCCGCTGCCGTTCTGCTCAAAGAGATTCACATACAGCCGCACCTGGCATCCCTCGCTAGTGAGTGTGAACACAAAATGCAATATTATATTTGGTTCATATATGAAGCTTTTTACACTAGTAAGGACTATGCTAAAGTCTTTTGAAAAGTTGAAGTATTACTAAATGCTTCTCTTTATTTCCCAGCATGCCCATCCTCAGTGTCTGTGGAGATCAGCGCAGACGGTGTAAACATGCTTCCCCTGTCGACCCCAGTCGTCACTAGTGGTCTCACGTACATTAAATTCCAGCTGGTAAAGGCAGAGGTGGCATCTGCCGTGTGTTTGAGGTTGCACCGGCCGCGGGATGCCAGCACACTGGGCCTCTCACAGATTAAGCTACTGGGTCTGACTGCTTTCGGAAACACTTCCTCTGCCACTGTAAACAATCCTTTCCTGCCCTCTGAGGACCAGGTCTCCAAAACCAGGTATTGGAAATCATTTGTAACATCTAAAATAATCCGAGTAGTTTTATTTCCTGTTTCAAGCCTCTATCTAATTATAATATCTAATTTTCTCTCTTTCTCAGTATTGGCTGGTTACGGTTGCTGCATCATTGCTTGACTCACGTTTCTGATCTGGAGGCCATGATGGCCAGTGCTGCCGCTCCCACAGCAAACCTCCTGCAGACCTGCGCCGCCCTCCTCATGTCCCCGTACTGCGGCATGCACTCGCCCAACATTGAGGCGGTGCTCGTGAAAATCGGCCTGCAGTCCACACGCATAGGCCTCAAACTCATTGACATTTTGCTGCGTAACTGTGCTGCTTCTGGCACTGATTTGGCCAGTAAGACTATAAAGATTTTCAAAAAGATTGTTTCTCATTAATGCTTGACTGCTATATTTGAATGTCAAGCAGTATCACACTGATTTGTGTGATGTGTAAATTCAGAGTCTACGTTCAGACTAGTTTCTCCCCTTTAATGATCTGACATCATTATTTTGTTGGGCTCTCCTTTTTATCTGAGTGGTGGTTTTGTTTTTTGTTGTAGATCTGAACAGTCCGCTGCTCTTTGGGAGGTTAAATGGCCTCTCATCAGACTCAACTATAGACATTCTCTACCAGCTGGGCACCACTCAGGACCCCGGTACCAAAGACAGGTCTGTTCCCTACATCATAACGTAAAATTAAATCTTAAAGCTTCCTAATGGAGTTTGTTTGAAGTGTTCAAAGTTTGATCTTCCAGAGTCTGTTTATATATGTTGATTCTCAATACCTGTGGGTCTTAAAAGCTGCGTTTTTACTTTATTGAATAAGTTGACTGTTTGAATGTCAATTATGTTTTACCAAAGCATAACATTTTTACATAATCTTGATAATTATGGTTTCCCAAAGCATAACTTCTGTTATAACTTCATAACTTTTAACTGTAAACTATAAGTATCTCTATTAACTTAATAATAATAAATTATTTATTAACAAAATCTTTAAACATTAGCATTACATTATTAAACTATATAATGCTTAACAGATCATTAGAACCACAGTGCTGCTTGAAGTTTTGCAGCTCTAAAAAAGAGAAAAAGGAGGATCTAGTGCTTGCTTCAATACACATGTGACACGATTTCAAGTCAACAATAAATTTCTTTCCAATAAATTCCAATAATAAATTCCCCAAAATCCTTTTTTGGATACACATCAAATGAATTTCAAGTATTGAAGTCTTTTAGAAGCCACTCTGTATATCTGTTATACTTTTACACCCGTACAGGTTCATACACACTTTTTTGTGGTTCTTGATGTCTTGGGTTATGTTTGTGATTGTGTTGTAGGATCCAGGCTCTGCTACAGTGGGTGTACGACTCGTCCCGGGTTGCTGCCCTGAAGCAGAGTTCTCTGTCGAGCTGTGTGGGTCCGAGCGCGCCGCCCTCACGGGAATACGGGTTGCTAATGCCATCCCCGTCACATCTGCACTGCGTGGCCTCCGTCTTATGGCATAGTTATGAGCTGCCCGTTGACTACGACTTGCCCGGATTGCTCAGCGGAGAGCTTTTCGAGTGAGTCCGCACTGATAAAATAAATCTTTTTGCAGTCTTGCAATACAAAATGTTCAAGCAAGAGTTTTGGAGGAGTGTGTGTACGAGATATGTTTTGGTGCTCTGCACTGGGAAAGGCTGAGAGTACATATTCTGCTTTTCCTTTCCCACACTCTTCTATATTTTATTCTCTCTTCAGGTATGAATGCTTTATGCGTACCGAGTAGAACAAAGTGAAACAACCTTCGCTGTGTACAGGGTGCAAATAAAACAGCTTCAGCCTTTAACACAAACAGCTTGGAGCATTAGTAAATCATGATGCTGTTTTTAGGCAACCTGAACTATTAATTAATTAATTATAATTAAACGTTTTCTCCATCTCCTGCAGGTTGTTGTACAACTGGTCCATGTCTTTGCCCTCTAACATGGTTTTAAAGAAGGCTGTGGACAGCTTGCTTTGTTCCATGTGCCATATCCACCCTAGTTACTTTTCTTTGCTCATGTCCTGGATGGGTATAGTGGCACCCCCTGCTGCCCAGACCAATGCACAGCGCCGAATGGACATGACGGACGACGGCAAGAAGCAGCATGACTTAAACAGTGCCGCCTCCCTCACAGATGACTCTAAACATGCTCGGGCACCAGTAACTGTGCCCGTCACCCTCTCAGAGTGCCAGTTGGTGACCCTAGCAGCTGCATCCCAGTCTCCAGGTGCCATCCAGCAGCTGTTGGACTCTGGTCTGCCTTCTCTGC
This sequence comes from Sinocyclocheilus anshuiensis, assembly GCF_001515605.1. Classification (NCBI taxonomy): domain Eukaryota; kingdom Metazoa; phylum Chordata; class Actinopteri; order Cypriniformes; family Cyprinidae; genus Sinocyclocheilus; species Sinocyclocheilus anshuiensis. The sequence goes on from NW_015540946.1 coordinate 814,196, forward strand.
TTGTTCGCAGCTTAGCCGACCTTTGCTGCAACCTGTTGGTCAGTGCAGACCTTCCCTTGCCTGCAGGATTTTCCACACAGGCAGAGAGACGCCTGTACTCGCACAACCAACCCTCATCATCCTCGACAAACAGGCCACCCCTGTCTCCTGAGCTGGCAGCGCCCGTATTGCGGTTTCTAACGGAAGTAGGAAACAGTCACACCATGAAGGACTGGTTGGGTGGGCCAGAAGTGAACCCACTCTGGACGGCACTGTTGTTTCTCCTGTGCCACTCTAGTGCCAGTGGGGTTGCTAATGCCAGTGCAAACAATAGCAGCAGCAGTATTTCTGGGCACGGTGCATCACCCAGCACGTCACACGCCAGCGCCGCATTTCACACCTCAGGGGCGTCTTATTCACTGGCATCAACGAGCCGCAGCAGTGGACTCACCACTCAGCAAAGGACAGCCATTGAGAATGCAACAGTGGCTTTCTTCCTGCAAAGCATCTCCTGCCATCCAAACAACCAGAGGCTCATGGCACAGGTGTGTTTGTGGTGCTTTTTTGAGTCTCGTTTGATGTTTTTCATAAACAATAAACTAAGTGTAAATAAAAAAATATATATATGTCATTTCTTTTAAATATGTGGAATTATACCTTCTAGCCTTCTACCTTGATAAACTATTCTTTAGGTCATAACGTTTTAATTATATTAATATTACCTTATATTGCTATTTATTGTTATAAATATTATACTTTTATTAAGTTTTAACTAAAATACAGAAAATAATAAAATTGTTATAACTTTAAAATAAAAATGTTATGATTTCTGTACTATAAATTATTTCAGCTATTCTAAATTAAATATATAAACATTTTCTTCTCAAAAAAGTTAAAGTAGTTTGTTAGCTAATTTAATATATTTTTAAACCCAAAACTGATGATTCCAAGATTAGCGTCAAGAAATATATATTCATATTATATGTATTAAATAATAGTATAATTTCTGTATTATTAAGTACGTAGTCAAGTCAAATTTGTGTATAATGCTTTTCACATTGTTCAGAGCAGCTTTACAGAAAGTCAGACTGTTATGTCTATAATGCCTTGGTGCATTACTATAGAGCAAGTTTTAGGGCTGGGTGTTATGGCGATATATAACAGTGATACAAGTGATCTGTATTTTTCTTTGTTTTGTAAAGGTGCTGTGTGAGCTGTTTCAGTCGGCTCCTCAGCGAGGGAACGTTCCGGTCTCAGGGAACATCTCTGGATTTATACGTCGGCTCTTCCTACAACTCATGCTTGAAGACGAGAAAGTTACTGTCTTCCTTCAGTCTCCCTGTCCGGTAGGTGATCACACACACACACACACAGACACACGCAAAAACTCACAACAGATGCTTTGAAAATCTATCTAAAGCTGAAACATTGCTGTTCTAAGTGGTTATTTTATTTTATATAGAAGTTGTTTTGCTTGGTTAGTCTGTTAAATTATTTATTACTGTTGCTGTAATGCTCAGGAAAGCCTCTTCACTTACAAGGAAAATTACCCTGACCTTTACATCATCTCAGAGGGATTTAAACCTGCACTGCCTCTGAGCTGCAGTTCTTTTCATGGCAAATTGTGCTGTTATTGTAGGAGACCACTAGGGGGCAGATTTATCCTCAAATCCTTGTTAATCATGCAGGAGTCCACACACATTGGTGCATGTTAGGAGTACCTGTACAAAGTTGTTTAGCTGGAGAAAATAGCTAGTTTAGTGGAAAACTACGAGAAGTTTGGGAAAATCGTTCTTGCGTTTCTGTCCGGTGCCGCTAGTGGCACAGCAATTACACATTTCACATAATCTAAATGTTGGAGGACATAACCGGCTCACCCCTTATATGACGCATAGAGTTATGCCTCTCCTCCGACTGCCAAATCATAAAGACGTAAGACATCTTTTTTTAGCCGGAGAGTCATTCAGCAGGTCGTTCCTCCAGTAAATTATGGCAGGACTGTGTGCGTTTTAGGTCAGATTAATCATCTGGCTTTCACAGAGAGTCCCAACAGAGAGGCTCTTAAAAGTTAATGTTTACACATTAGATCAGGCCAGAGTGGCATACGATACGAGGCGTTCTCTCAAAGGTATGGATGTCATTTTTCCCTTTCCGATGCACCTTTAGCTCCACCTTCAACGGAAATTAAGATGTCTAGATCGGCCATGTGGAAAGTGGGAATCTTCAGAGATACATATATTTTTATATATTGATTTATTTTTCTCAGCAGGACTTGCCAAATGCTATTGCTTTCAAATTTCTTGTTTGCTTTTCCCTATAGCTATAGTGTTTTAAAAAAACTGATATCATGATCGTTATCACTAAACAGTCAAATGACATTTAAGACCATTTTAAATCTCTTAAAAATACAGAGTAGTAAGAAAAAAGAAAATATGGATTCTTTGTTCACAATGAAGAGAAATAGAGATTACTCACATAAGATTGGTTGCAGAAGGGACATAAATTGCAGTAGTTTTTGAGCAATAAGATAAGTGATTAGAACCGAAAATTAAATGAAGCTAAGAAATGAATGCAAAAGAATTTGAAGATCTTACATCTCAAGATCATCTGTTTTTGTGTTTTTCTCTTTCTCTGCTTTAGCTGTATAAAGGGCGCATTAATGCCACCAGTCATGTGATCCAGCACCCCATGTACGGAGCAGGGCACAAGTTCCGCAAACTGCATCTGCCCATCTCAACCACACTGTCTGAAGTATTGGACCGTGTCTCAGGTATGAAGACATTGTAATACACTACCACTCTAGAGTTTGTGGTTGGTAAGATTCAATTGTTTTTTTGAAGAAATTGATACTTTTATTCAGTGAAGAGGCATTAAGTTAATCAGAAATGTCAGTAAAGACATTTATATTGTAAGATACCTGTTTCAAATAATGCTGTTCATCAAAGAATCCTGAAAAACAGTATCATGGTTTTCAACATTGATAGTAATAAGAAATGTTTCTTGAGCACTAAATCAGCACCATATACTGTTTTTACTACATTTTTGACAGAATAAATGCAGGCTTGGTGAGCATCTTTCTACGTCTTTCAAATATATTTAAAAATCTTACTTTGGAATGGTAGTGTATGTTGACAAGAAAAAATCTTATTGCTCTTGATTTGTTTCTTTAATCTTATTTAGTAAATGTTTATTGCAGCTACATAATGGAATACAGATGTTTACTTATTGAAAAAAAATAATAATTGAAGGCTACATGACTAGTGAGTCAAGTAGCATATCTATTCTGCTAAATTGGTACAAGTAATTGTGCTAATTTCATTGGTATTGGTTTCAAAATGTTGTTTCTGTGCCACTCTACAAAGTTGCCTACTAAAACAGACACGTGATTGTGTATAGTTACACCAGCTTCCACCAGTTTAGTCAAAATACTAGAAATAGCATTTCCAGCAGTCAACCAGCAGTCTCGTTTTACATGCACCGTGTGGTAGTCTATCAGATGAATCAGGTCCAGCTTTTGCCACATCTTCAGACTTTCATGGTCTGATGAACAAAGCATGTAGGGCTAGATCTGCCGTGTGGCATGGCCATCAGCATGTATGTGTGATAAATGGCTTGTCTCCAGAGACCTTGAGCGTGGCAAATATAGGCTTCGTTTTCTCAGAAAACAGTGAGACTCATAGTATATATGTAGGGTGTCCTGTCTCGGAGCCATTCATGCTCACATCACTTCCACTGATGGAAGACCCTCACAGGAAGCACAGCATGTTGTTATCTTTATGAATTGGTGTGTCTTCTCAGGCATATTACATCTTTACCATAGATAATTCAGATTATCAGTTAAGATGACATGTACATCGATGCATATGTCTCTAAAGGGAAATGAATTTTTAGAGCCCGCAGGCTGATTGAAGAATGCACATACACACTGTGAAATAACATTTAAAGATCTTGCATTTTTTACCCTTCAGACACGCCCAGCATCACGGCAAAACTGATCAATGAACAGAAGGAGGATAAAGAGAAGAAAAACCATGAGGAAAAAGAAAAGATGAAGGCCGATAATGGTTTCCAAGATAACTACAGTGTTGTTGTTGCCTCAGGTACTGTTTAACCCCATCTTCTCACTGACATAGTGAGAAGAGTTCTATATTATATTCCCTTGAGGTTAACAATCTATGCAGTTAACTCAAACTAACACTGAGATCATTTGATCTAGTTTGATCTAGTTTACCCATGTTGCATCTCGTTTTCATGCTTTTTTTCAGGTCTGAAGTCTCAGTCAAAGAGGGCCTTGTCCACTCCTCCCCGTCCCCCGTCCCGACGAGGGCGTGTCCTCAGTGACAAGCTGGCCGCTTCCTCAGGAGTTGATCCGTCTGCCAAAACCATCAGCGTGCCTGTCTTCCACCTCTGTCACAAACTACTGCCGGGTACAAACACACACTCTTGCTCTGTCACGCGCTCACTTTCTGTCCGGTCCTCTCGCCCACTCTGTACTCTTCTGCGTTCCCCCTCATCTCTCACCCTTCGCTCCTCCATACAGATTAGGATGAGAGTAGAGGTCACCTCAGTGCCTGTCCCTGTCTGCCTGCCACGTCACCTCACTGCATTTATTCAGAGATGCAGAGAGTCTGATGAATGTCAGTTTTAAAGCTTTGTTCTTTGTTCTCTCATCTCTTGTTGCCTCTTACATGTAAAGAGTCTTTCAGTACTTAAGAGGTGAAGTGTTTAATTGCTGCTTCACTAGTGGCACCACATGAAATTTAATAATTTTTTTGTTAAATGTTTGCAAACAGGTTTCCGTTTCGCTCACCTGCCATTTGGTTGAAAAAATGGCACATCATCTTATTCAAAAAAGTGATTAATCAGTTGAAAATGCTTTAATAAACTCAATAATGACTCGAAACCTTTTCTCTCCAGGTCAGCCATTGCCGCCGGAGATGACCTTGGCCCAGCTGCTGACACTGCTGTACGAGCGCAAACTTCCTCAGGGATACCGCTCCATTGACCTGACGGTCAAACTGGGGTCAAAGGTCATCTCAGACCCCGGCCTCTCCAAGACTGATTCCTTCAAAAGACTCCGTACTGAGAAAGGTATGCAGACACCTATTTATGTTACACCTATTATTAAAACCACTGGTCCCGCCCTGGGATTTGTCCATGGTCGTGAATGCGCTCTCAAAAGCCCCGTTCGAGCCCGTTGAGAGCATCTCCTTAAAGCTGCTTTCTTTAAAGACTGCTCTGTTACTCACTCTTACTACAGCGAAAAGGGTAAGTGAACGGCATTTCTTTTTCAGTTCACTCCTCATGTATGATGCTCGCTCCGGGTGGTCAAAAATAAACTTTTAGAACTAACTCGGTGTTTATGCCTGAAGTATTCGATCATGCTGGTTCATGTCAATCCGTGGATTTGATGGCTTTCCATGAGCCACCTTTTTCATGTCCAGAGGAGGAGCGGCTACACTGTTTATGTCTGGTACGGACTCTATAAATGTATGTACAAAGAACCAGGACACTTCAAAAAGCAATCAGCTTTTTGTTTCGTTTGCCTACTCTTTTAAGGGAAAGCCTGTCTCCCATCAAAGAGGCAACTGTGTTATGTTACAATAACGCAAATACAGAGCCCTCAAAGGAGTTACGAGCTCACTCTACCAGAGGTATAGCTGTCTTGGGCACTATTTAAGGGCATTTCTATCCAGGAAATTTGTGTTGTGGCTAGTTGGTCTTCCTTGCACACTTTTGTGAGGTTCTATAGACTGGACGTGACAAAACCTTCACTTGCCCATTCGGTCCTGTGAATTGACAAATTGTACATTAAACACTTAGGTAATCCAGTTCATTTATAGTGTCAATTTTCAGACTATACTGATCTGCTTTAACCACTTGAGTTGGGTCGAAGAGGTTTAATTCCGATCATATTCATCTTTAGTCTGATTCGTCACCATATCGGCAATACGGGAGTTGTCTATATCACACAGTGAGATACCGAACGAATGTTAGAAAGAAAAATTTAGGTTACTAAAGGAACCCCAGTTCTCTGATAACATGAAGTGAGGTATCTCACAATATTGCCCTCTTGCTTGTTCCATACGCAAAAGAGATATGCAGAGAATGATGAAACGGCAGGTAGCTGCAGTTTATATACAGGGAGGCGGGATGCCCTGATCGCTGTAGCGGTTGGTCTGTCGTGATTGGCAGACGTGGTGTCATTGGTACTTCTGCAATCGGTCATGCCTGGACCATCACTATATTGAGACACCTCTCTTCATTTTTTGGGGAATCAGAATACATTGGTCACACTGTGTGTTTTTGATGCACTAAAAAGAACCGGCTCATAAGAGTCATTCCTTGAACTCAGTAGAAAGTGATTTCTTGCCATTGTTCTGCGATACTCAGTCTATGTTCCCACCCAAGATTTTTCTGTAGTTTTTAGCTTCCCTCTCCCACATATCACGTTTTCTGCCAGCCTAGGGAAAAATAACCTGATTGGCCTTGTGTGTTTGTGCTTGCGTATGCGCATGTGCTCACACGTATTTCCCCCTAGTGTCCTGCACCGTCAGATGATTTTGCTTTGCTCTGTCAGTGATGTGTCCATGCTTTCTGAGGGATACAAAAAAGCAGCCGCCGTCCTGACATTGACAGCTGCATCCCCACTGGATTGCCAATACTCTTGATTGATTCTGCCTTGTTGGAATGAGTGAATGTTCATGCACACATATACAGAGTTCCTGTTAAAGCTGATGATGTCAGCTCAGGTGAATCTGCTAGCACAGACAGAGCTCTGGATGTCACCTGTGACGAGAAAGTATTTTGCCAGTGTCCTAATCAGGCACGACAAAACATCAAGTGATGAATCTGACAACTACTCGTGTTAAAGGGGTCATATGATGCGATTTCAAGTTTTCCTTTCTCTTTGGAGTGTTACAAACTGTTTGTGAATAGATAAGATCCCTAAAGTTGCAAAGACTAAAGTCTCAAACCCAAAGAGATATTCTTTATAAAAGTTCAGACTCGGCCACGCCCTCCTAAAACGCCTTGTTTAAACACGCCCCCACATGTCTACGTCACTGTGTGGGAAGATTTGCATAACACCGCCCAAATGTATACACAAAGAAAGAAGGCATAACTTTGATTCTCCCTGTAGTATTGTTGCCGCACCCCACTCATATGGTATTAATTTTATTTCTGCAGGTCTTAAAAAAGGTCTTAAATTTTAGCTTAAAAATCCTGTTGCAACATTCGGATCTGGTGTAGAGACAGTGTAGCAGTTTGCTTTTAGTGAGTACAAAAAAGTGATTTAACACTGAAAAGTTGCCACATTGTGCCTTGTCGAGACACTGTGTCAGGGTGTTATACAGGACTGAACTGTGAGCTCTCAAACTGTTGAATTTTCATCTGGAGGTGGAGATCTGGCACTATTTGTTTACTTCGCTCCACTGGCTTTTCCGAGCACACAGCGTTCGTTTGTTTGTTTGGCTCAGGAAGGAGTCTTGGAGCAGCCTGCGTTTGATGGCACCCGTAGAGTCTGGCATCAGAAGTTTTCAGTTTAGTGATGGTGCCTGGGGGACTCACCCCACCCTCCGGCTAATTGGCCGTCTTAGCAGAGTCAAATCACTGTTGGAGTACCAAACTCTGCTTCTTTCCACACACTTTCATCTCGCACCCCTCGTTCGAGGAGCTGAAAGGATGCTCACCAGCCCAGAGATAATTCTCTCCTCTCTGCCTGGAGTCTGTCCATCTCTCTGTGGAGGAAGTGTATGGAAGACACTCCAACCACAGGCGGTGTTCTGAACCATTGCCGCTTGTTACTGGGATTTGCCATTCGGTCTTCAGTGTCACATGACCCTTCATTAATTATTTTAATATGATGATTCAGTGCTCAAGAATAAAAGTTATTAATTCATTAAAAAAAAATCCCCAAAGCTTTTTAAAGAATTATGTAGCATTTGATGTTTACTAAGAATGGTAACAGGAGTTTTTATGCATTCGACTCTTTCTGTTTTATTGTCAGCTGTATTTAGGTCTCTGTAAAGAAATTTAATTTTCTTAAATTGAGACATGATGTCGGCGGTAAACTCTAAAGCAGGTTTGGGTTTGAGTGCTTTTTCATTTCTATTCTGACTGTACATTCACAAACATTTAACAGACAATATATCCTGTGACTTTCTCTTCGTTCTCTCGCATCGATCTTCAATCTCAGTAAAGGAAAAACCTGATTTACAGGAATAAATCTGATTTATGAGAACAGATATGAGTTCTTGTGCAGTACTGCTTGTTGGACATCTTGGTTTATGATGTGAACAATTGAGACCACTTTATTTACAGCTAGACATTTTAAGATTTTATTGACAATAGCTTGAATGATGCGTCTCCTTTCTGCTCTTTTCCTGTAGATCACTGTGAGATGCTAAGCGGCTGTCCAGACAATGAACCAATGACCCCGGGTGACGAAGGTTTGGATGCTGCAGTAGATGACACCCTCCTGGAGACCAGCCCTATCCAGTCCCCTTTGCAGGTTTTTGCAGGAATGGGCGGCTTGGCACTCATCGCAGAGAGACTTCCCATGCTGTACCCCGACGTTATCCAGCAGGTCAGTATATCTGCAAGCTGGCTCTCTGTACAAAATCAAATTCTACCGCATAGGTAATTTTTTGTAGTTTCACTCCATTTCTGCTTCATAAGCCCTTACGTGCTTGTTCGGTGACTATGAACTCAGGTTATGTCAGCATTTCTGTTCATTTGCGTGCCCTCTGAGTCGGTTTGTCCGGATCGTTCTGTGCAGGTCAGTGCCCCAGTGGTGTCATCCACCACACAGGAGAAGCCAAAAGACAGCGATCAGTTTGAGTGGGTCACCATAGAGCAGTCCGGGGAGCTCGTTTACGAGGCACCTGAGACCATCGCAGCCGAGCCTCCGCCCATCAAATCCTCCGTTCAAACCATGTCGCCCATCCCTGCCCATTCACTGGCGGCATTTGGCCTGTTTCTGCGGCTGCCAGGATATGCTGAGGTTCTACTGAAGGAGAGGAAGCACGCGCAGTGTCTGCTCAGACTGGTGCTGGGTGTCACAGATGATGGAGAAGGAAGTAAGTACCGCTCTAGTACAAGAAGCACTACTTCTGAATTTGTTTACAGTTTAGCAATCAATTTTGTTAATATTAAGGGAATCCAGGTTTTTTGGCAATAGACGGCTATTTCTTATTCACTGTGTGTTGTTCATATATCCATTAGCCGTGTGTGTGTGAGAGAGATTATTGATTGAAACAGAGCAGACTGATGTGGAACACTGTTTTTTGATTACCTCATCAGCAACCCCTGCATATCTGTGTCCGCCATCATCCGCTTAAGTCTCAAGAGACCCTTCAGACTCACCTCTCATATTAAACGGGCTATTTATTTGATAAAAAAAAAACAAAACAATACAATTCAGTAATATTTTGAAATATTATAGCAATTTATAATTACTGTTTTCTATTTGAATATATTTTAAAATATATTTATTCCTGTGGTGGTGGCAAAGTTGAATTTTCAGCAGCCATTACTCCAGTCTTCAGTGTCACATGATCCTTCAGAAATCATTCAAATATGCTCATTTGGTGCTCAAGAAACAGTTCTTATAATTATCAGTGTTGAAAACTGCTTAATATTTTTGTGGAACCCATGATTGCTTTGATGAATTGAAAGTTCAAAAGAACAGCATTTATTTGAAATTAAAAAAAACATCTGTAACATTATAAATGTCTTAATTGACACATTTGATCAGTTTAATGTATCCTTGCTGAATAAAAGTATTAATTTCTTTAAAAAAAAAAAAAAAAACGATTGACTCCAAACTTTTGAACAGTATTATATCCATTCACTTGGATGATTCCAGCTCTGTCCTAAACCTTATTGAGCTGCCCACTTTGGGAAAATTCCAAACAGTTGGTAGCAAAATTACACTTTATTAGAATTATTTATTAGGTGACTTTTGGCCCAAATCAGGCAGTATTGCATGTGTGCTTTGTCGGTAAGGCAATCCCAGAATGCATTGCAAAACAAAATGGAAAATGAGTAATGTCTTATAAAAACATTTTATTCAATACTGAAAAGTATTCATGTGAATTAACAATTTCACATACTATGTTTGCTATTATTCATTAGCTTAGCAACATGTTACAGTGTTTCCCATACATTGATTTATTTGTGGCGCCACAATATCAATACTGACTGCCACAAATAGATTTTCCTAAATGCTTTGACTTCGTTGAATAAACATGAGCCCTGCACGTTTCAAATTCAAAATGCGGCGCGGGTGTGTAAGAATGTATCTTTGAAGGGAACTGACTGTCAAGTTTGAAAAGTTTCAATGTCATTTTAATTTAATCTTTCCTATAATGACTGATAAAGTAGCGTTTATGAGCGGAGCGCTGCTTTGTTTACAGCCGTTACTTGGGGAAACCGCTATTTCTGCCACTCCTAAAGCGCCTCCTGCTGGCAGAGAATGAATGTGCATTTTCAATAAGCCCATCTGCTGTTTTATATATAGCCTATATTTCCCTCAGGGGAAGTGCCGCCACACATAGTGTAAGTCTGTGGGAAACACTGTGTTAAAGCTGCAGTCCGTAAGTTTTGCCTCTGTCATCATCTCTGTTTAAAAACCTGTAATTGCAGCTGTTTGCGGAATTATCTTCTTTGCGTGGGTTGTGCTCCGGCATGGCTCCAGCGCGGATTAATGTAATATTTTGAGGAATATGTGTGTGGCAGTCAGTCACCGCACCGGTGTGGATATTTACGGTACTTCGCAATCACAGATTCTAGCCTACGTCTTGAAATATATGACCCAAATAAGAATTTTCACCATATATTGTCATCTGAACAAGTAACAACGGAAGCACATTTAAAACTGGAATATCATTTAATTTCATTCACATGTTTCATAAACACATAATCCTTTCTGGATTACAATCCGCCATCAAAATGGTACATTTAATTATTCCAGCTGCTGTGAGAAAAGGTTATAAACGATCCGCA
>NW_015540946.1:825488-838649 GCF_001515605.1 Sinocyclocheilus anshuiensis
GCCTAGTAGCCGGGACAACTTCTTTATGTTTACAGACGTGACGTAATGATGCAGCGGCATGCTCGAATTTCCCGCGAAAACCTACCCGTACCACTCAAATTAGAAAACATTATTATAAGATAACCATTGTGAAACAGGCTAAAGTAAGGCGATAGTTTTGAACACTGGCTGGTTATGTATTTGCTCAGATATTGATTTTGGATCATTTTTAACCAAAAAAAGTTACCGACTGCAGCTTTAACATGGGACTTTAATGGAATCTACCATTTGAGTGTTTGCATAGTCTCTTCAGCACCTCAGATGAGGAAACACTTTTGGTGTGGTTCTTGTGATTGACCTTTAACTAGCGTGCTAACCATGAAGGGCATTTCAGTGAAGCAGCTCATTAGGGTTTGAAATAGAGCTACTGCATATATGGAGATCTGATACTCTATGATCCATCTAAAACCCTAGCATAACCACCGATACTAGTTCAGAGAGACTCTCACATGTCCACACAAACCCTCAGCTGAAAATCAAACTTCTGTAATGGCTGTTATACATAAACACCCTACTGGCAGATACACACAACTCTGCATTTGCTTTACGGGAAGCATTGATTGGATTACTGCGTGGTTGCTTCATCGATTGGTTTAATTGAGCCTCCATTGGCTGCCAACTGGGTATTTCTGTCAGTCTGGACTGTTGATTGGTCAACTGATTGCTTGATGTATTGGTAGACTGGTTAAGTTTATGGAGTGCTAGAGAAAATTATATTTTGATTGTTGAAGGTAGGTTTTTCTCATCTAGAAATGACTTCTCATTCTCTCGATCTATCTATCTTCCTTAAGGTCACATCCTGCAGTCTCCCTCTGCTAACGTTCTACCCACGTTGCCCTTCCACGTGCTCCGGTCCTTGTTCAGCTCGACTCCCCTCACTACGGATGACGGGCTGCTGTTGAGGCGTATGGCTCTTGAGATCGGTGCCATCCACCTCATCCTGGCCTGCCTATCTGCCCTCAGTCATCATGCTCCCAGAGTGCCCAGCGGCAGTGCCAACTCCAGTGAGGTCAGTGTTAACCCACACACCCTTTATATGCCATTCGGTCCACAAAAATCTTTGTCAACCATTAGAACATTAGAATGTAACCTCACATATTTACATGTCAAAGCTTTCAGCAAACTAAAGAATGACTGAACTACACTGGTACACAGATTTTATCATGGTTCAACCAAAATTTAAATTCTATATGACTTTTATTCCTCCTTGTGTCAGGAACAGAAAGCAATTAAGTAGTTACATGCATACAACCTTCCTCTTAAACTTCACGAGAGAAATAGTAATGCCTGATTTGTGAATGAATCGTTCTTTTGAGTTAAATATTTTCATTGATTCAGTTCACAGAACCGGCGTGAATAATTCATTCACAATCTCACTGTTTCAGTGATTCAGATTAAAATTATAAGTGGACTTCAGGGTAAAATATAATGATAAAAAATGGTACTTAACTGCTGTGTTCAGATAATTTGTGAGTGTGTGTGCAGGGGAAGGAAAAGACACTCCTGTAAAGACCTTAATGGAGATGTTTCTCAGGCTCCGACATGTCATTTTATTAATGACTGTAGTAGCCACTCTTTACAGACTGCTGAAGGGCTCTTTATTCAGAGCCCTTGACTTAATGAGGAGAGGTGTGTGTGTGAGAGAGGGAGAGAACAACCACTCACTCAGGTGTACTGTAGTCCTATTAAAACAGAAGGTATAGAGAGGAGTTGGACAGCTCTTTTAGTCATTACATGATTATGAGGAGTTTCACGTGGCTGAAATGAAAGAGTCTTCACAAAGGACAACTGCAGCCCAATCATAATGAGAAAATAATGAAAAAAACGACCCATCATCAGACCTCCAATACCAAAGCAAATTACTTTTTCATAAAAATCATTATTCAGCCCTCACAGACAGGTTTTATTAAAATGAATTTTTTAAATTCCAGTTTTTAAGAGAAAAAAAAGGGTATAAATGATGCTCTGTGCAGGGCTGTGTGTATGTGAATTTATAGTTTGGTAAGGGGTGGGTTCAGGGCTGAGGATTTGAACAGTGGCCAGTGGCCTGTCAGAATCATAATGGGCGTCCTTGGGGCGGCAGAAGTATTGGCAGAGCAAATATTAAACCCTCTCACTCTCAGCCAAAGAAGAGCACTGCAGTCAGCGCATATTTATTCTGCTCTCTCTTTCACTCTCCTATTTATCCCTCCTTCAGTATTTTCACTAAAGATCTGCACAGTCAAACAATGAATGTTTGTGATACTCAAGCTGGTTTGAGTCCAGCATGCAACCATTTCTCTATTTTCCTCCACGCTACCTCCAATAATATCATGTGAGCCAAAGTAAAGTACACACTATGGAATGCCAACTGGTTATTGGAGTGTTGCATTATGGGAAATGCACCACTCTTCTTTTTACCGTGATACTAGCTTGTTATTCATTTGATGGACAGCTTCTGACCTCATTGTTTCCCCTCATAATGTTGTGACATGCTGTCAGTCTTTAGAGCAAGCAGTAAATTTCAGCGTCGTGTCTGGAACAATCAATGTCAAAAACCAGAGTGACAAAGTGTGTGTGGAAGAGAAGGACTTGGAAATGCATCCTCCTGTCCTGTCTTTCAATCTCTCTCATTTGAACAAAATTTTTTTTTTTTGTTTGTTTGTTTGAAAGAAGAAATTAATATTTTTATTCAGCAAGGATGTTTTACATTGATCAAAATTGACAGTAAATACATTTATAATGTTAATGATGTCCACAAAAATATTAAGCAGCACAGCCGTTTTCAACACTGATAATAATCAATCAAATCAGCATATTGGAATGATTTCTGAAAGATCATGTGATACGGAAGCTTGCAATAATGGCTGTTGAAAATTCAGCTTTAAAATATATTAAAACAAAAAACTGTTGTTTTAAATTTGTAATAATATATCACAATATTACTGTTTTTCCTTACATTTTGATCAAATAAATGCAGCCTTGGTGAGCATAGGAGACTTGAAGAATGATGAATGATTGGCTAAGATGTTAGCCAATCAGAGTTCATTAACATGTTAGAGTACAGTAGAACAAACCTATTGATGTCAGAGATTTTCAGTTTTCATGTACAACTAAATTGTGACTGTTTTGATGAATGACCTGAGAGGATGAGAGAAAAAGGGTTAAAAGATCAACTGTGAAACCTACAGTTGAGTTTGTGTTTGTGCTGCAGCCGCAGGTCTCCAGCGGGCATGTTGGTGGTACCACAGAGGAACAGCAGCTGTACTGGGCCAAAGGAACAGGCTTTGGGACAGGCTCCACTGCGTCAGGCTGGGATGTCGAGCAGGCTCTGACCAAACAACGTCTGGAGGAGGAACACGTTACCTGCCTCTTACAGGTGTGTGTGCATGGAAGTAATGCAAGTGAGATTTAGATTTTACACCTGTTTGGATATGTGAGGGTACATACTGTGTCTCTGACAGGTTTTGGCGAGCTATATCAACCCATCAGGCTGCATAGGATCTGGTGAGACCCTCTCAGGAGAGGTCAGAGGTCACAGCAGCTCACTGTTGCCATCTGTCCTGCAGGAACTGCTCAGCCAGTCCTGTCTCATCCCTGCCATGTCTTCATACTTACGCAATGACTCAGGTAGGACACGTGGCACACGTGGGATGTGCTCTGTGCTTTACTGTTTGCAAAATGAAAATGAACAACTTTTAAGGTGGTTAATGATGATGCGGTGTATCATCATACGTTCTACCCTGTGCCTCATTGTGTATGGAGACGGCAGGTGGAGCCCCTGTCTCTTCTGAGTGGTCTCTCTATCTCTCTTTGCCTTTGTCAACCATGTTTTTGTTCTCAGGCATTAAAGGGATAGTTCCAATGTTGTTCCAGTCCTGTATTTTGGAGGAATTCTTATGCTACATAAAGAAACTGAATAAGAATAACAAAAAGCACAATCAAAGTATCATTGAAGTAGTTCACATGACTCTATATACTATATTCCAAGAGTTCTAAAGCCATATGATAGCTTTGTCTGAGAAACAGACTGAAATGTGCTTCGCTCAGTCACTTTACTTTGCATGTTTCTGCAATGTTCGATTCCTGACCAAATCAGTCTTTTAAATTAAATCTGTTCAATTAACCTTTTGATCCAGTTCACAAAACTGTGTGAATGATTCTTTCATAAATCAGACTGATTAGGTTCTTAAGTTCAACTCACTGACTCGATCCAGTAGCACAGTTAACAGCCGAATGGAGGGGAGGAATATTAGTGCATAACAGCCTGTTTATCACGATAAAGGCTGGAATACACTACATGGCTTTTGTCTCGATTTCCAGTCTCGAAGAGTCTGTGCTATTTGTCAAAATTCAGACCTGGGCTCTCATTTATCAACAGTGCGTACACACAGATGTGTGCGTAATGAGTGCGTAAGAACAGTTTCACGCAAAGTGTGGGATCTACCAACTTGTACTTAAACGTAGAAATGTGTGTAAATATAAGCACACCTCTGAGCATGCTTACGCAGAGAATCTAGTGGTAGAATAGCGACACTACACATAAAAAGCATTTAAGTGTGTCACAGTATGCATTAAGCAATCCACATATGTCCTGTGTTTCCTTTAATTATGAAACATTCAATTTATCATTTGTCTAGTTTTAAACAGACAAGTTGTGTAACTGCTGTCAAACCCTATAAACGACAGCTGTGGCAAATGTTTGTCTCAGACTGTGCAATGGCTTATCTTGCGTTATTTGAAAACTTGGCAAACAATGCGCTCTGCAGAGAACACGTTTTCAAAGACCGTGCTGAGAGTGAGAGCACAGAATGGCTTCTCAGTCGGTACCGCTTTCTTTCCCATGATTTCGGTGAGGACACATACATTCACGTGATTTATAAAGGGAGGTGTTGTCACCATATATGGTTAATTGGAGGCGTTTCCGAATGCAAATGACCGTGAACGTGAACGAGCATGGTACTTACGCACATGTGGGATTTATCAACAATGATTGCTTACTCATGTGCGTAAGAACTGCGTGCGCACGTTTGATAAATACGGATTTTCTTGTACTTAGGCACATTCTAAATTTCATTCGTAGGACAAAATATAGAACCTTTTCTATGCACTGTTGATAAATGAGGGCCCTGGTCTGCAGATTTTAAGCAGTCGGAGTTGACAGATTTCATAGAAAATTGCATAGTGTATAATGGGCACAATTTTTTTTTAGCTTCAGTCCTTTATTTTATCCAGCAGAGGACATCAAACATTTTGATATTTTGAGCTCACATTGTTTTCATTTGTCATGTTTCAGATGATTCTGTTGAAGTGTATTGTGTTTGGAATGAATTTAAAAATCTGTTAGTGTGTGATCCTCAATCATTTACTGCATGATGCCCAGTTTTTCTCTGCAACCATTTGCAAAGTCACAAGTATGTGATGCCTGGTGTTTTAAAATCTGGGCAGGTTTTAAAAATTGTGCAGTGTATTCCAGCCTTGAAGTTATTGTATGACTTCATAAGACCTTGAGTATTGAACACTGGTCCTACTGACCACCATTACAAAACTTTTATGGTTGTTTTGTATCCTTTTTGAAACCATTCCCCATTCATTCTATTTAAAAAAAACAATTGCTGATTTTTTTTTCTTTTTGAATTTGTGGTTTAAGAATTTTCAAAGGTCAAAATATTGCCTGTAGTATCTCAATTCATATGAACTAATCAAACTCAGTATTTCCTTTGTTTTAATAGCCTTGAACAAACACTGCTTTGTTGATTTAAAGAACCAGACAGTGGTGTTTGTGTTGTGCGTGCAGTGTGTGTGTGTGTGTGTGTGTGTGCGCACGTGCGCTGTGTGTGTTTATTTCTCTCCGGCTTAATTAAATAAGCTCAGATAAAACGATGAGTGTCGTAATTAGCTCTAGATATCAGCTGGAGGTTTCAACCCTACATTGGCATGGTGTGTGTTTGACTCAAATCAACGAGAACAACATACACACACACACAAACATTCTCTCTAAACACACTCAACCAGCAGGGGGAGCAGCAGTTGGTCAATCTCATGAACAACTGAGCCAATAAAAGATTGAGAGAAACACACACACACACACACACACACCATGTTAAGGAGTGTGTGTTTTGAGCCCTGAGATCCTTAGATGTCTCTGTGGTAGTGAAACAGGAAATAAGCGTCTCCGAACAGCCCTGCTGTAATAACGCCCCATCCACCTGATGAACACGAGGGAGAGGAGATGAGAAGAGATGGACTACTGCTTCCAAAAAGCATTAAGAAACAGCCAAGGGGCAAATAACAAAGAGTACAAGATTACAGTGTAGAGCACTTTGTGTATATGGACAGCCACAAGCACTTATTTTCATTGAGGAAGTGAGGTCTGTTCTGGCTCATACAGGTTCTAGCAGTCTGTCCAAACTCTCATCGTCTCTCGCTCCCTATCCGGCACGTTCATTTAATACCTTCTCTCAAAGATTGTTATACTCCTTCCTTTCTCTCCCCCCAGAGGGGTCATCAAACCCGCTGCTTCTCTCGACTCCATCACCTCTTAGGCATATTTTTACGTAACCTTCTGGTAATCTAATGGCAATACTGTTGATGAATATTGCAGTAATTCTTTTTTGCATTGCTTTTCGGTTTGAAAAATTCAAGAATTATGATTTATGTGAAGATTTTGAATGGAGAATTGGACAGTACCATGACAATTTGGGGGGGCAGAGAGTGTTGTAATTGTGTGAAATGGGCCTTTTACACCTGGGTTTGAAAATAAACAACAAAAAAATGCCAACGTGAACTATTTAAGAAAATGCATCTTACAGTAGTCAGAAGAGAAAAAGGTGCTATGAAGGCAATATTGAAAGGTGATATTTTTTTAAGAAATTAATACTTTTATTCAGCAAGGATGCATTAAATTGATTGAAAGTGACATTTATTATGTTACAGAGGATTCCTGTTTTAAATAAATGCTGTTCTTTTGATCGTTTTTTATTCATCAAAGATTCTTGAAAAACATTACCTTTTCTAGCATCTAACACTCACTTAAATTTAATATTTAGCACCAAAAACTGAATAACATTGGTTAAAAGTAAAAAAAGATTTTTTTTCCACCGTTGACTTTCTGATTTGACATGATTGACTTTCATTGTATGGATCCTCAAGTTGTTTTTTTAAACAATTGATTTGTTTAGTCATATCCAATCATTTAGAATGCTAGCTAACTGATAAATAAAACAGGAAAATCATCATTTATCATTATTTTTGTGTACAAAGATCAAGCATACGTGTTAATTCAGGTCTGTAGGACATGCAGTTGCTCTCTGTGCTGTTTATTTCCGTTTACTTCATAGTCCCTTGAAAGCTGTTTTCATTACAGGGATATCACACTCGCCTACACACGGCACCCCTGAAATATGCTGTAAGGCTCATGTTCGCGTGCGTTTGAAACAGTGCTGACTTGGTGCAATCATTAAGTAGGGCAGGTTTTTGAGGTGCTAGAGTCTTTTCCCTGAGTGTACATAGAAATTATCACAGTGTTCTCTCGTTCCTCTCTTCTTCCACCCCCTCAATATTGCTCCCTGTTCACTCCATCTCTTTTATTTATCTAGTGGTCTGCCTACGGAGACATTTTAAGGCATCATTGCTGTGCTTTTGAAGTTAAGACGTTTGAAAAAGGTAGGGACTTTAATTATGCCACCTCGTTTTAGCTGAATTCAAAGGAGCTGTTGATTATATCCTTTGCAGAGAAGGCAATCCCAGAATGCATTGAGATGCACCCCGAATTTAATTCAAGATGCTGGGCAAGACGAGAGCTGTTGATCAGTATTGTGCGAGTTGTGTAATTTTATCCTTATTAGAATATCATGCTCTTAGCTCAGCAACTTTATAATGTCAGTCTCTGTTGTCTCCAAAGTTATCATTTGTAGCCTATGTAGAGTGTTCCAAATCAGTCACTTATGAAGCTTCATGATGGCTAGGATGCTGCCTATGTAGGAAGAGAAGCAGGTTTGGAACAGAGCTCCTGTACAAAAGGTGGTAAAGGTAATGCTTTGTCTTTAGTCTGTGTGTCTCTGTGTTGATATATTGGCCTGCGAAGAGTGGATATGCGAATAAAGCAGTTGTGATTCATGTCTTTGACCACCGTGTCACGTGTAAACCTCACGGGGTGACTTACACAGGACTGTTGACCCCAGGAAACGCATATCCCCCTGCATTATGCCTGCAAGCTGTATCTGAACTGAATCATAAGTTCCTTATTCATACATGTGTGTCAGGAGGCCATGTCCATCAAAATGCTGGAAGTGCGTTATTTCTATTATTCTGAGGTTTGGTTAAGCTCTTAGGATTGGCAAAAGTGGCTCTACTGGGTGCTTTTTGCAGGTAGGCCTGGGCGATAAAACGGTATCGATATTTATCGACGGTACACCTTCATCGATAACGATATAAAAAATGTTCGATATAGTGCACGATATAGGCATGTACTATGAGTGATGCAGACAGCTCACACAAACACAAACACATGCTGAATTGAGTGCTGTGCCTGCCTGTGATGAGGAGATTGTGAATAAAAACATTAATATTAGTCGAATTTAAAATAAACATTTGCATTTGAATGCAAAAATGGTACAATCGAATGTTAGGAGTGAGTCAGGGAGCGTCATCAGTGGTGCGCGAGATGCGGTGATGATGAGGTAAGTGACATTGCATTTTAATGTTTTGTTAGTCTAGCCCACGAGACGCGCCGCTGCTGTGTATTCGTTAAAAATATTCGAGAAATATAGTAGCTCAAGGCGTAGAAGATCTTGATTGGGTTAAAACCGAAACCAAGCCATTCACACAGAACGCATATTCAGCACATTTTTAGACGGACAAATATGACTGCTGCACTCGCGTCTCATGCAAGAGATGCAAAGAAAGTCATGCGAAGTTAAAACAGTTTTAACGTTTAAAAAACACGTCGCGAATTTGTGAAGGTTTATGTGAAGGGACCTGAGACTAAGCGTAAAGCCCTGCTAACATTTACGCAGGCAGATTTTTCGGAGCACATTTCAGTGTGACGTATCGCAACACACTCATATAGAGGGCAAACACACTCACACAGAAACACAACCCTTTTCTTGGGGGAAAAAATCAATCACATGCACACATTTTCAAGCGTGCTTAGATTGGTTGATGTGTGTGAGTTGGAGGCTGTTTGAGCACATTCTGAAGCCTCATTCTCATGCATGAAGCTCCCATCAACCATTTCTACCACTCTTTATCACATGTGACAGGAAACTGACCTCTGCGTTCTCAAAGGGCTTAAAAACACCTCCATCACCGCTGGGACAAACAGATGAAAATAGCGAAGCTTAGTAACCATCTCTCCCTCAACCTCCTCCTCGCTTTTTCCCTTTTCACAACTGTTCGTTATTTTACCTTCTTTACGGTGCGCTGAGCTCTACTAACACTCAAAACCCCAAATGCATGACTCACACCCATAGACGTGCAGGGCAGCACATACGTGATTGGTCAACTCTGGTCTTCTTGAAACAAGCTAAAGCATTTTTTTCCACACATGTACATCATTCACAACATCCTGATCCATAGAATATAATTTTATTGATTAGATTCCCTATGGCACAATACATTTAGTATGTAATCATGTATCAATCAATACAAAAGCATTTTCCTTTGCACAGAAACAACGTGTCTGACACCGCACTCAAATCAGACAGAAAACACACACACTCATATTTGACTGTTTATCTTCCCACCACCAGTCAGAAAGGAGGAGGAACTGAAGTGAAAAAGTGTCCAAATGTCACCAAACTGCCTGTTCCCACAAGGTCCAGCTTTTCGAACCTGCAGATGGGTCCCGGAGTGTCTCATTCTCTCTTTTGTTCTTAATAGAAAAATAATTCAGAATTCCAATTTTTTCATTTTATTGCAGAACTCATTCTATTGGTGGATAAGTTTGGAAGGAGTCGTTCAGTTGCCCTATGATGTTCTTGTTTTTGACCAATAGGCCCTTTATTCGTACGTGCGTCCTTGTCATTGAAGCCAGGCAGTGCTCGATGTAATTCCCACCACCGGGGAAACGTAAGGCCCATGACCACTTCCTGCAAGGGTACAAATCTGGCGTATCCAAGAATCGCTCTCCATGGGTCCAGAGATCTACATTAAACAGACGTCCACCGCATTGAGATATATATCCATAAGGGCTCAGAAGTCAAGAGCAAGCATCACTCCCCCCATCCTGAGCGATCCAGTGTCATCTTCCACGTTCTTCTCTGTGAGATGTCAACCCCTCTGTCATATCTCCATCAGACCCTGTCCCTCACCTCCACCTGCTCTCGACCCGTGTGGATCCTCCTTCTCACAGAGTAGTGTAGATATAAACAAACACGATGACGAAGAGGTTCAAGAAAGTGCCAATGATACCCAGCAGGGCCAAGATGGACTCCTCTCGCTCCTCTTTACCCTCTTGCGCCCGAACCTCCTCTATACTGACGGTGGTCGTCCCCATTCTGACCCCCCACCTCTGTCTCCAGGGTGCTTATCTGTGGAGAAACAGGAGAGCAGCATGAGACAAACAATTGACAAGATGTGGAAGCCTCTTTTGGGCCCATTCGCCCCTTACGTTCTCTGACGGCCACCAGAAGCGTTCATCCAGAGGCCAGACTGAACGCTCGGTGGAGCGGCATGGAGGGTGATATTTCCCTCTCTGCTGATTGCCCAGCTGCGAGTGTGGCGTAATGAACACAAAAGAGGATGTCTCCCCCCACCTCCGTGATGGATTTCCCCCTCAGAAAATGATATTTCCCTGCGGAGCTGCTACAACAGGGTGACTCTCGGCAGCTGAGATGATTTACTGTACGTTTAAACCTTCTCACTTGCTGTTCGCCTCTGCCACACACACTAAACAATTTCTCTTTTCTCATCCCGTCATTTCTTAGCATGTGGTTTATGGTGCCACATTCACTGGAGCACATGTAGAAGCGTATGCATCCAGGTTCCTACAGCTAGGTACCAGAACATCAACCTCAATAAGCAGCCTGGGGCCAAACGTACAGCTCAGCGAAGTGGACAATGAAGCAGGTAGACCAACTGACAAATGGAAAGCAAGATGGAAAACACAGAAATTATAGCAAGAAAACAGGGAGTCTTACCCTACGGCGTGGGAGATCTGGGGGAAGATCCAGCATGCTGTGGACTCATCACAGGAGAGGCATATCTGGGCTGGCGGCAACATGAGGGTCAGCTGGCCAAACGTCTGACGTCCATGATGCCGTAAAGGAGGAGAAAAGAGAAATTGAGAGGTGGAGAGAGAGAATGAGGGAGAAAGTAGGTCTACAACAGCATCTCCTTGAGCCGTGTGCGTTACGCAGACAACAATCTCAGTCCCCAACGTCCCTCCCCTTCGCTCTCTCCCTCTCTCTCCCTCTCTCTCTCTCTCTCTCTCTCTCTCTCTCTCTCTCTCTCTCTCTCTTTGTCTCTCTCTATATGGCTTCCTACCTGCATTTCTCTTTTTTTACCTTACCAATTCAGTTTAAAGGGACAGTTCACACGAAAATTAAAATTACCCAAAATTTCTACTCGCAAGCCTATGTTACTCCCTTTGGCTTTCTCTCGCTCTTTCTGTGTCTGTATTCCAGCCTCCTTATGTATCACCAGCCTTTCCTTTTGTTCCACGCTTATTCAGTTATTCTTTTATTCTTCTCAGCGTTGTTTTTTTTTTTTATTCTTTGCTTGAACGCCTCACACCTTTCATTCAAGAGAGGCTCGGTGAAATCCGCTTCTTGCCATCCTTTCCCCTCCCTCTTTCTTGTTCTCTCTCTCTTCTTTTACTTCAAAAAAAAAATCAGTGTTTGGTTCGGTCTCCCCTCCCTCTTGCTGTCACACACTTTCGTTCTCTGCTCTGTCACTCTTCTCTATCTGACCCTTTTAGCATCTGAAAGCGGGGCGTCTCAACATTTGTAACAAATACTGGCCCCCACCTTCTCTCCTTTCCCTCCTCCGTGATTTCTTTCCCTTCTTCTTTTGCTCTCCTCTTTTTCCGTGGGTGTAGAAGTGCTCCGGATGCTCAGAAGATCGGCGACCTGCGGCTGCGAGCGCCCCTCCCTGCCGTTCTCTGTCCGTAGCCGATGGCAGTCGTGTGGTTATAGGTCCTGTCTCGGAGTCTGAAAGCGGCGTGCATTGCATAACCAAGCAGAGCGACTGGTAACCGCGGAAACAGAGCGAGCGAGGGAGATCGGGAGGGTGGGTGGCTGAGGAGGCTTACACGTCAAATGTCTTTATTGCCAAGAACAATGTAGAGCTACTCCGAGATGACAAGTATCCAAATGGAGAGGAGGTATGGGATGGTGGCCCAAATTTATATTTGGGATTTGATAATCACATATGTCCACAAAACCATCAATAAGTCTCCTTTCTTTTGATTATCGATTATCCCAGGCAATTTTTAAGGCTTTTTTGATTATTTATCCAGTTTTTGTCCTTTTCAGAAAGCATACTCTTAAAGGTCCCATATTGTCAAAACTGAAATTTCCTGGCTTTTTTCATGATAACTGAGGTCTAGGTGCTATGTAACTACCATATAAGTTTCAAAACAGTCAATCCACAGTCAAATGCACACAGCCTGCATAAAGTAGCTGTGATTTTTCACGAACCGTTGTGACTTCCGTAAAAAGGTGACGTCAGAACTACTCAGTCACCGCCTTCAGTCACCACCCCGAGCACTGCCCACAGTCCCACTCTCCTTTTGCCAAACCCCCAGACAACATCGCGTCCATTTCATTGCTGAGCAGCAACACGGAAACATGTTGAGAAAACGCTGTTCAGTCTGAATGTCAGGAAACTACATCATTGCACAGTAGGGCTGTGACGGTTGCCGTGACAACCGCGACAACCGTTGTCTATTGCCACCTGCGGTAGTGCACGTGACGTCACACACTCTATAACAAGCATAATACAAAGTTTTGTATACAAGTGTGATAATAGTAACAGTTGCAAATTGTTTTATTTAGACTAAGTCTATGCTAATTCACAAATTACCTCAAACGCCATACACGACGTTTGATCCTTTAGATTGGCAGGTTTGAGCGCAGGAAAATACAGTACAGAATACAGAAACCAAATACTACATCGCCAATCTGGAATCATTTCCATTCA
>NW_015540946.1:838678-839853 GCF_001515605.1 Sinocyclocheilus anshuiensis
GCTCGGCTGGTCAGGTTTGTATTTACTGCATTCGGTGTTTAAAAAAAAAAAACATGAATTACCATTCTGAATCATCCTGTTGTAAGCGCGTTTGATGTGGTTGGTTGTCTCCTGTCGTCGCCGATTCGTCGAAACGCCGGTCTGAGTTCGGCTCAAACATGTAATGCCGTACAACATTTCCCTCAGCAGTGACCATCATTACCGGTGTTTCTATTGACCTTAATTGTGAGTATCACCAATCCACAGCAGGCTACAGCATACATGACCCTAGTTACCTGTGGTTGGCCTGTCCATGCGTCACTCAGAAAACAACAGGCCAATCAGAAGAGAGGCTCATGAATTTTAATTAGACAGGCCAAAATCGACCTGTTCTTTGCAGAGCTCGTGAGAGAGGAGCTGTAAAAATATATTGAGATGGTTTTTGGTACTTATACCGCAAATATATCAGGGCTCCAAACTGCGACTAAAATGGTCGCATTTGCAACCAAAAATATTAAATTGCGAGTGAAGTTTTTGCTGAGGTCGCCACTGGCGACTAGGCCTATGTATTTACATGTTATAACTTAAAAATTAGCATGTAATGCCTTTTTTCCTGATTGTTTTGCGGTCACATCTTTTGTTATGTATTAAACTGAGACGATGCACATCAAAGTTTTAGTGGAAAAAAGAGTTTCAAACAGTCCTTATCTCTGGTGAACAGCAGCGCTGACGCACACCTGTTAAACGCAGCTCAGTTGTGCAGCGCGAGAGAGATCGAAATGACGGAGACGTGTGAAGTGAAAGTGCAGAAAAGCAGCACCTATTTTGAACAAACTACAACAGGTAAAGCTGTCAGCTGTGTGGATATTGGCAATATAGTTAACAATTCTCGTTTATAATCATTACTAATATGGCTTCTTAACAAGATCTTAGGTCTATGCTGTGTTCTGTTAATGCGTGAACTTCATAACGAAATACTACAAACAATAAATAGTTTTGTTTTTGGCACTCTTTAATGCGGCAGGCGCGATCGCTTTAGCGCCTCAGTTCAAGCGACAAGTGAACCCATTATATCTTTCTGTTTATACTGTAGTACATAATTAACATGAATTAACATCAAAACGTAGCCTATTTTATAAGAAAGCCTACAGTACAACTTACTGAAATGTCTCATGTAAAAGCTCATTCAGTGTTTC
>NW_015540946.1:839917-853824 GCF_001515605.1 Sinocyclocheilus anshuiensis
TTGAACAAACTACAACAGGTAAAGCTGTCAGCTGTGTGGATATTGGCAATATCGTTAACAATTCTCGTTTATAATCATTACTAATATGGCTTCTTCTTAACAAGATCTTAGTCTATGCTTTGTTCTGTTAATGCGTGAACTTTATATTATTTGAAGTTCACTTGCCGTCCAGTAATCGCAAAAAGCTTTGTGCTTTGTTACTTTTTAATAAACAAAGTATCAGCTTTAAAATTATTCAAAATTCATAACGAAATTCAAACAATAAATAGTTTTGTTTTTGGCGCTCTTTAATGCGGCAGGTGCGGTCGCTTTAGCGCCTCAGTTCAAGCGGCAAATTAACCTATTTAATCTTTCTCTTTACTACTATAGTACATAATGAACATGAATTAACATCCAAATTTATAAGAGAACCTACAGTACAACTTACTGAAATGTCTCATGTAAAAGCTCATTCAGTGTTTCAAATTGCGGAAAACGTGTAAAGCTTGTAAACATTGCAACATAATATACATTTACCTCAGAATAACCATTCGGTGTCCATAAGCTCATCAGTCAGCTAGAAAAATAACTATAAAGAAGAGCATTTTGCTATATTTATGTGCTATTGCATATTAATATCTTTACTTAACCTGTTGTCTACATGATTCAACTCATAGAGGTGCTTAAAAGGTTCTTCACAGAACCATTTTTGGTTCCACAAAGAACCATTCAGTCAAAGGTTCTTTAAATAACCATCTCTTTCTCAACTTTTTATAATGTGAAGAGGTTCTTCAGATGTTAAAGGTTCTTTATGAAGCCATTTAGACAAAAAGGTTCTTCTATGGCATCGTGTATGACAACATTTACAGGATGCATTGAGGAGGAGCCCAAACTACACTCAGTGGCCAAGTGATGCTTATGGTCCATGATATTGGTACAGATTCTGTGTAAAAAAACAATGCGTGACTGTATATTTCAAGTTGGAAAAGACCTTTAGTTCCCACTTTAAGTGAACCTTAGTTCCCAGGTCATCTACAAGATGGATTAAAATGCTGATAAAGTCAAGAAAAGATGAGACATAAACACAAGACAGTATTATTGAAATGTTAACATTTAAAAAATTTAAATAAAATAAAATAATAATAATAAAATAAGTAAAACACGTTTATTCTGTGGCACCTAAATAAATAATTTGGCGCCTACGTTTTTTTCTTATAGGAGCCAATGGCTCCTTGCTCGATTTTTTTTGTCTGGAGCCCTGTATGTATTCTTAAGGACATCAAGACTTAAAATAAAACTCCAGAAAGGTGTAAAATATATGACCTTTAAGGAAAAACACTAAGACAATAAAAGCTTATGTGCATGCATGTTTTTTTTAGTGTCGTTCTGTTTTTATTGGTAGTGATAGCCGAGTATATGCAGGAAATGATGAAGAGATTAGGGCTAAAAGGATCAGAAATGTTGCGAGCTGGATATGAACTTGTGATGGCTACATGAACACTAAGGCTTAATGTTTCATAGGCCAATGCACAAAGTAGATTCAAGGTCAAATCTATGACAATAAGTCTTAATATTTTATGCAGCATTGTTATGTTTGAAGGATTTTTATATATTTCTACTGTGAAACATGTCAAAAAATTTAATAAAACATCCCATTAAGAAGTCATTATTGTAAAAAAATATATAAAAACATCTTTCATAGGACATTGACATTTAAAACGAAATTTGTCCCTGAACTTATGATCATGGGCCCCTCACAGTGAATAAACGTCTTTTTAAGTGGCCTTTAATGCTGACAGTTTTGGAGCTCAAGTGTGGAAAAAAAAATGGCATCTTGTTTTCTTGTAATAATTGTCTACAGCGTTTACTCGAAACTCAAATGCATGCTACCGTGAACACCGTGCGTGTCTGCACACTGACTCACTCTGACCCTTGAGAAGTATGATTCTTGTTTCCTTGCTCACCATCAGTGGAAATAAAATACATCACAACTTCCCCTCCTTCTCCTCGTGTATGTCTGTTCTGACCATTTTTTTCCCTATGCGTTTTATGATTCTCCATCCTGCTCTTTGCCTTTATCTGGTCTCCTGTCCATTGGTGTGTGTTAATAAACTATCAACCTCATTGTCCACATTAACATTTTAATGGTAGGGAGCAGAATAGAGGATCTGTATACACTCCTTCCCTGCCACATTCAGTCTGATGAAATCATATATCAGTGTTATGTGCTACATAAATAAGTTGGTTTACTTCTAGCAGCCCTCGGACCTCAGCAAAGCCCGATCAATTATTTACTGTTTCAATCTGAAATAATCCTGACCTCTGGGCAGGCGCGCAATTACAGGAGGTCAATAAAATGCTTTACCTTTAGGCATAAGGAGCAAAACTGAGCGGATGTAGTTGACTGTAGAATCTTGAAACAGCATTTGCAACTCAGTTTACTTCTGTAATGTTATGAGTGAAGAAGATATTCAAAGAAGGAAAAAAGTGAAGATCATAAATTTATTTTTATCATTGGGAATTGATTCGATCTTGAAAAGTGGGTGTCAAGGCAGGTGGTTGAAGGGGAGGGGTTAAAGGTTTTTTCTTTTTTTCTTTGGAGTAGCATGTACAGAAAGTTTTGAATCTTTCTCTATTGTTTATAATAATGTGTTTTGAAATAGCATGTTCTCAGATCAGAAATGATAATAAATCAGGTCATTAATGGCAATTATCTCTGCTGTAGAACTTCATTGTCAGTGTTTCATCCTGATGCTTCCAGAGGTACAGAGTGTGTGTGTTATTGACACATTTTTGGTTATGAGATCCAATAACCAAAAATGAATGATTATGAACTTTATCTTTATTTCCTTCAATCATCTTGATTATCTGAGAGCATGTCTCATGCCAGGAGATCACCCCCCTCTCTCTCTCTCTCTCTCTCTCTCTCTCTCTGTGTGTCTGTGTGTCTGTCTGTCTGTCTGTCTGTCTGTCTGTCTGTCTGATAATTAGTACCGGCACATTTCAGTCACCATAATGTGCAGAAATGATCGCACAGGCCAATTAAATGAAATTATCATGTGGGTGAATTCCCTCGGTCCCGGGTTCGAATCCATGAAGAAAGTTTTTTTTTCTTCCCCCCCTCTGCTCTAAGTGGAGTTCCTTGTCAATGAGCTGTTGTTTAAATTCATTTATTTGTTTGTAATTTTCTCTCTCTGTTTGTAATTTTCTTTCTTTCTGGAGCTGTGGATCATATAATCATCAAGCTGACAGCCGGTGGTGGGTGATTATGGAGCGATCTCATTACTGTACGTGTGTGTGACCATAATGTAACGAAGTTCTGCTGACTCAAAGATCTGCTTGTGTTCTAATATTGATCTTCTATTAGTATCTGATTCGAAACACTTGAGACAGGCTGCTGCCTTTAACCTCTGGTACTCTTCTGATTCTTGAAATATGAGCATTTTGAATTTGTGGTCGTTCAGAATAATTTGTAAAGTCATTCATACATAATTCTTTGTATTCATTTAATTCAGTTTAACAATTTACGCAAAATGATTTTATGAACAATTTATGATTTATTTTATGTTTAATTAAAAATATATATATATTAAATTTGCAGCTTGACAGCCCCATTCCTTGTTCACTTTCATTATATGGAAAACAGTGGCCAGGAAATTGTTACATTTATACACTATAGGGGTTATGCGCAACAGACTTCCGTATTCTGTTAACTGGGTCTCGTCGCTTCCGGTTCAAGCGTTTTGCATATGCTTAGTTAAATATGAAGCAGTTTTACTCAAGATGCCTTCAAAGTAGATACCAATGATGATCATAACCAATGTCCATCACATATGCGGACTGATATCTAAAAGTTTTTTTTATTTGTATTCTTTTCACATTTAGATATAAAAATTGAATAAAACGTCAACAATAAAAACAGCTAGCTAGTTTAACTGATTATCTTAAAAGTCCATAGATATCGCTATTATTTAATACGGCTGTTAACACGTTCTCCGACAAGTGGAAGCAATGAGACCTGTTTTCCGGGTTTGGTCAGGTGATGTTCGACATGTACCCTACTATTGTTTGTATTAAAAAAAAACAGTGCTAAAATAATCAGATTATTGGCTTTTCCATTTTTTGGCATCTTTGGACCCAAATTTTCAGTGGCCATTATTTGGATGCATCCCTAGTCTTGAATCTTGTAGAGTGTATTTAGCCTATATGTAGCTTTTAAAACAGCAGTTGATAGTGTAATACAGACTTTGAGCAATGTGCTGCTGAGACTCTCAGAAATGGACAGTGGTGAATTGGGTCAGCTCTGACAAGCTTTTCAAACCTGCCACAACATCCTGCAGGATGCGCTCATACTCCCCTCGATCAAACGCCAAAAACGACGAGAGTGAGTGATTGCTCGGAAACCTTTTAATGGATGTGTGTGTACTCATCCGATACACATTCCTGCCTTTTCCTATTTAAATCTCCACCACTATCATTATAAAGGACAAACTGAACAATACACACAGTTCATAACTGACAGGTCAAACCTGCAAGACTAATTAATTATTGTTCTCTTGCTGAGTTTTTTTTTTTTGTGTACAGTTTCTTTTTCTCATTAAGATGGTTGTAGTGAAGGTGTGTAATAAGACTCAGCCTGTTTCCTCTTTGCTGTGATGTATTAATATATCTCATTCTGCTCATTTGAACAGGTGCCCTTTGTAAAGTCGTATTCTTCTCTCTCCAAAGCTCTTTGACAGCGTGTGTGTGCCCACACAAAATGCCAAATGTCAGTCAGAGGGCTTGTCAAAATTAATTACGCCCTCTTGCATGGAGAGATGGAGGAGGGCCTACCCAGGGCCTAAATCTAACTTTTTGCCACACCTGCCAATGGCCGGTGACGTGATAAAATTTAACATATAAAACATTGTGTTACACCTGTTTCACACATACTCAGTTTGCAGTGCGTATGTGGTGCGTATTTTTTTTTGCATCCATGTTAACAGATTAGAGCAGGGCTATATAATTAGCTTCATTTCAGGGCCGAATTATCAAACTGAACATTTGAAAGGGGGGGCCAAGGAGGTGGGGGCCGTCCCGATCTCTTTCTGGGGGGACCTATAAAATTAGAAATTAAATTGAAATCGGAAACATTAGTGCTTTCTGTCAATCGATGAAAAAAATTATCACATTTTTCTGTAATTAATCATGATTAATCGCATATTTATAGTCACAATTTCACATTGAACCTCCAAATTAATGTAGAAACAACATAAAGATAGTATATTTTAAATGTGTTTAAATGGCATCTTTTTACAAAGTAGTATATTATTAATGAAGTATTGATACCAATACTGCTACTGGTGTCTCTATTAAATACATTTTCCCTCAATTTTACCTATTAATTATAGGAAGACTTTATAACTCATTTAGGACTACATTTACGAGGTTGCTCGCCAAAACCGCGTATTTTGACATAATTGTGTGTTTTCGTCCGTTGAAGTGCTACTGGTGCGCTGTCTAAAGCAGCTCATCGTCTGTGTACAGCCGAACGAGCAACCTTTCAAACTATAGCCTACTTCACTGCACCGTTTCTGCGGCGTAACCCCAGGTATGTGTCGCCACATTCTCGGGTTATGAAGAATAAAGAAGGGAAAAGTTAAGCTTCCGAAATGAAGCAGCAATATCTTCTGAGGTAAAAGTTATTAGAACCGTGTCTAGGGGCAAGATGGCCATCACTCTGCTCTGACCTTATCAGCCCGTTTGTATTCTATTATTTGATTCGCTCTTGTCGCTTATGACAGAACAGCTAACCAATCACGATGATCTTGTCTTCGGAAAATATTATTTTATTCGCTTATGTCAGAAACGAATCTCTTTAAAAACGGGCTGTTATTCCCACTACTTTGCATTGTTATATTTCGTAAAAGTTGTACCCGCCAACTGGCGACTGACACTGCTACATATACTCGCCAACGCTGATTTTTACTCGCATTTGGCGCTTGGTGAGTGCTAATTTTAGGCCCTGGATACCCCCCTTTTACCTGGATGGGTGCACGGGAGCTAAATTGGATAAAGGAAGGAGAGTGGAGGAGTATAAGGAAGGATGGGAGGAAAGGAATGGTATGGTCATTAAAATTAAGCAATCACAGAAAGTGGCTGGACCACAAGATTATTTTAGCTTTGTTAGCCTTCAGTCGACTTTGGTTTGTGGACTGTAGGATGCTAGTCTTAAAACTGGTTTATACTGGTTTAGTTATGCTGGTAATGTGGGCACAATTTCTAACCTTGGCTCTACATCAGAAATGCAATACCGTTAAAAAGTTTTGGGTCAATAGGATTTTATATTATTTTTTAAACTATTTTTATGCAGCAAGAATGCAGTAAATTGATCAAAGTGACATTAAAGACACAAAAATATTTTCATTTCAAATAAATGCTGTTCTTGTAAACTTTCTATTCATATCAGGGTTTTCAGAACAAAATTAACCAGCACAACCGATTTCAGTAAGAAATGTTTCTTAAGCAGCAATTCAGCATATTGGAATGATTTCTGAAGGATCATGGGACACTGAAGACTGGAGTAATGGCTGCTGAAAATTCAGCTTTGCCATTACAGAAAAAATTTAATTTTCAAATATATTCTGATAGAAAAACATTGTTTTAAATTGTAATATTTCACAATATGACAATATTTTACTGTATTTTTGATCAAATAAATGCAGTCTCATATTTACAGGATAAGAAATGTCTTCCAGAAACTTTTACCAAAAAACATCTACATCAGCCGGTCAGCCCGCTATCCAAAATCCAGTGTCATTAGAGCGTTTGAGAAACTGAGTCTTCTTCAGACGAGAGAAATGCTCTGAATGATTTAGTGGCTTTAAATGATGCAGAAAGGGAAGAATGCGCTTTATCATTCCGTTAGCTTCCGTTATGAAGGTTTTATAGCAGCTTCGCAGAGGAGGAAAATTACAGCCCTGTGGTTGTCGCCATTAGCTCAATCAAACATTCTTGTGCATAAACAGCCTCTGCTGGCACAGGGTATCTTCAGATATAAGACTGTTTTCCTGAAAATTACAGCCTTTTGTGTCGCACCGACACCTCCTTTAAGTGACTCGTACATAAATGTCTGGAAGGGTGCCATTTTCTCATGAGGGTGTCGATGTAAATGCCTACAATCAGATTGCCCAGGCACCAAAGTGTCTGCTGGCTGACTCCATCTGTTTAAAGTAACTTTGCGAGCCGCCACCGTTACTTGTAATGTCTGTGGTCAGCTGGACTGAATCCAAAGAAGAGTGGCATTTTGAATCTAGGCTCATTCTGCCAATGCTGTTGGATTTGGTGTAGTACTGGAACAAGGAGTGAATGTGCTCTTAGTGTTTCCAGAATTGTTTAATGGATTATAGTACCCAACCTTAATAGTATCCTTTAAGTCAGGGGTTTTCAACCTTTTAGGACATGCGCCCCCCCAAGTTGGTCTAATTTCACTCGCGCCCCCCCCAACATCCCTTGACAGGTGCTGGCGCCCCCACAGGTTGAAAACCCCTGCTTTAAGTATTTATGAACACTACCATTCAGAAGTGTGGGGTTGGTAAGATTTTTTTTTTTCTTCACCAAAGCTGCAATTATTTTAATAATTATGTCTGGTAACATTGAAACACTTTGATGAATAGAAAGTTTGAAAGAACAGCATTTTTTTTTTTTTATAGAAATCTTTTGTAACATTATATATGCTTTCACTCTCAGTTTTGATCAATTTAATGTCCTCACTGAATTAATTTCTTTAAAAAGTCTTACGGGATTCAAACTTTTAAACTGTATTATATTTTAGTTATATGTACCTTATTGGTTATCAGCTGATATTAGACTTTTTTTTTTTCATTAGTATTGGACAGTAATGGATATTTAATTGTTTATGCTCATTTCACACATTTTTGCATTTAAATTTCTTTTTTTATCATCTAACTCCCACTTCAAGTTAATCTTTAAAAACACTAATAATAGTAATAATAACACTATTAAATGTAATCTTTAGCCAATCTCATAATGAATGCATTTTTTTCATACTCATACAAAACTTAATTTGTGATACCTAAATTCTTGTAGCATTTAAACCAAAAGTTTTTGGTTCTTTATTTTTATTTATTTAGGCTTGGTTTATAGAATTTTAATATCAGCCCATTACTGATTATCAGCCACAACATGAAAATAATTATCAGTTTATTGGTTTCAAACTGAAATTTAACATTGCGACATCTCTAATTTATATGCTTGTGCATTGTAAAATAAGATTTGGTGTCTAATGGAGTCATGGGAATATGAATATGACCTGTTTAAAACCATATAATTAAACACTCTTTCTTTCTCCTCCTTTCACTCTGTGCTCTTTTATTTTCTTTGTGTATTTGTCATATGGATCAGGAGATGTTCTCTTCAGTGTGTTGAGTCAGTGGTCCGGTTGTGCCATCAGTCCATGTCCTGCGTCTCAGTGTCGTCTGTGCTAGAGAGATGCAGAAGTGTGAAAGGGAGATGCAGCAGCGCTCGTCTTGTTTTATTCCTCGTTCTCTTGCATTATTGATGGAGCGCTTGTTTGAGCTCTTGCTGCATGTTGTCTTTCTTTCCAACCGGCACTCATGTGAAGGATTCTCGCTCGCTCGCTCACACACTCCAGACAGGCGGAAGACTCTTGTGCCCTGAATGATTTGGGAAGCATTATTTTTGTGTCGGTCATTAGACTCGAGGCCCAGTTCCGCTCTGCAAAGCGGCATTTAAAATCAGACTCCTGTCAGCCTGATTTACTTCAGCAAAAGTGTGCTAGTGTTACTTCAAACACACCAAAATAAATGCCCACGCACACAGTGAAGTCATATTATAAGACGGCATTTTTTGTCTCGCTCTCTTCATCTGTGTGTCATGAACAGTTATGCATTTCTGCATGTTGTAAATAACCAGATTAAATTTTAACCAACCCACAAGGCAAAAAGCAAGTGTGCATTTCTGTGCTGCTGCTGGTGTGTCTTGTCCCGCCTGTCCTCGAGATCTTTGTTGTCATGGTGACAAAGAGTTTCTACCACATGCTCTGAGAACTGTCTCTCACACACGCACACACACACTCCGTACCTCTAACATTTATTTTGAGTACTGCATGTTTCCTTTGTGTGTGAATGGGGTGTATTAAACTACTAAATATCAAGCGTCACAGCAGTTTTCAATATGAAATGTTTTTTGAGCAGCAAATTAGCATGTTAGAATGATTTCTGAAGGATAATGTGATATCGAAGACCGGAGCAATGGCTGCTGAAAATTTAGCTTTGCCATTATAGTTTACATTTTATAGATTTAGATTTTATAGTTTACATTTACATTTTGATATATATTCAAATAGAAAACAGTTCTTTTAAATTGTAATATTTTCACAATATTAGTCTTGGTGAGCATAGGAAACTTACCTAATCCCAATTTGTGAATGATGTACTGTCACACTACAGACATGAATTGTGAGGTTTGTTCGTTGAGTTGTACCACTTTTTCTTAGTCAAGTTTTTTTTTTTTTTTTTTTTAGGCCCTTTTTACAACATTGTTTTGCAACATTGTTTTAATTGCTTCAAAGCAGCTTGTTGTTATTCAGCTTGAATCAGTTCAGTGTTGATTCATTTCAGTTCAGTATTGATATGGCAAAATTCATGAATTATGAACAAATTTGATTCTGCTATAAAGCAGCTCTACAGAAGACTATAGTGTCATTATTCAGCTCAATTCAGTTCAAGTTTTGTTCTCATCCAAAAGTGTCAGTGCCATGAAAGCGACTGTGACAAGGACCCCAAACTCCATTAGGTCATAGAAATGGAGGGAAGAAAAAAAAACATGGGATAAACCTTAGCAATGAGAATTATGAAAAATTTGGCAGACATTTTGTAGATATACATTCAAATAGGCACCCAAACCATATTTAAAATATCCTAGAGAATTAAGGTGGGCACCTTTGGACACCACTCAGAACTGTATAAGAATGCCTTGGAAAACACAATTTTGTGGTGGTGAGTTTTGCATGTAAAGGGCCACACACACAAATGCTTCAGAAAATCTAAACGTCTAGTTTTATGTATCCTTATAAGTCCACTTACAATATCTATTAAGGTTAAGACTTAATGCAAACAACCCATTATGATTGGCTAATCCAATGTATCTTTC
Source organism: Sinocyclocheilus anshuiensis (assembly GCF_001515605.1). Taxonomy (NCBI): domain Eukaryota; kingdom Metazoa; phylum Chordata; class Actinopteri; order Cypriniformes; family Cyprinidae; genus Sinocyclocheilus; species Sinocyclocheilus anshuiensis. Next base: position 850,070 of record NW_015540946.1, read on the forward strand.
AATTCGTCAGTGCAGACCAAGTTAGATTGTCTACCTAGTATTTTGAATTCTTTCTTTATAAGATCAACAACAACATCCTTTGTTCCGTAATATGGCCAGTTTGAAATGCCTAAACTAAAGAGATTTTTTGTTGTTGTTGTTGTTTTTTTGAAGATGAGGGGAAACAGCTGTTTTTAAGATGTCTCTTGAGTGCGCATGGAGCTCTTTCTCTCATACAGAGCACGAAGCTTGTGTTTGAGGCTATATTGTTCCTTTTAGACAGTGAGCCAATGCGGGGAGAGGTCAGTCACAGAGGTCTTATGGTACAAATGAAGAATCGTTTATAGCAGTGGAGCTGTGGATCAGGCATAGTTTGAGTCTAGATGATCTGTGACCCGCAGAGTCTTTTCCTGGGGAAGAGGGAATGGATGGATGGTATTGTTGTGTCCTTAGAGCTGCTGTGAGGAGTTTGACATGAGACTGTAGTATTATCTGTAGTCATATAATCTCTCCTCCTCTTCCTTTTTCAGTTTTTTTCCCTTCTCCTCCTATCTGGTCTTCTATTCTGCTTTTTGCTCTCTTCCAGTATTTTTTCCTCTTATCTAAATTCCTATCCTCTTCTGTTTTCTTCTCTCCTCCCCTTTGTCTTTCCCTTCCTGTTTTCTCGTTTCTGGTCTCTTCTCCTTTCTCCTATTATCTCTTCTCCTCCTTTCTTATCTCATCTCTTTTGTTTTCTCCTCTACTTGTCTGTTCTCCTTCAGCTTTGTAATTTTTCCTTCTTTTTTTCTTGGTTTCTTCTCTCATCTCCTTTCTGCTTTTGCCTCTTGTCTGATCTTCTCCTCTGCTCTCTTGTTTCTTGTTTCCTCCAGTCCTTCTGGTCTCCTCTCCTGACTGCTGCTTTACTTCTTTCTGTTCTCCTCTTCGGCTTTCTTATCTCCTCCTTTTTTCTTGATTTCTCTTTTCTCTATTATTATTTTTACATCTTTTCTGGTCTTCTACTCTGCTTTCTCCTTTCTTGACTCCTCCCTTCTCATCATTTCAGGTCTCCTCCTCATCTTGTCTTCTCTCCTCCACTCTTTTCTTGTTTCTTCTCATCTCCTCCCCTCCTTTCTGTTCTCCTTATTTCTTCTCTCCTTTCCCTCTGCTTGCTCCTTTCCTCCTGTCCTCCATTCTGTTCACTTTTCTCCTTTCTGGTCACCTTTCCACTTGTCTTTCCTTGTCTTCTCTGCTGCCTTAACCTTCCTTATCATTTCCTCTCCTCCTTTCTAATGCTGTCTGCCATCTCCTCCATTGTTTGCCCCTCCTCTTTTCTGGTGTCTTCTGGTCTCCTCTTCCCCCTCCATGTCTCCTTGCCTATTCTCTTTGTCTTTCTTGTCTCTTCTCTCCTTCTGTCGGGTCTCCTGTCTTCCCCTCCTCTATCCTCCTGTCCTGCCGTGTCCTCCCTTCTCTCTTCCTGCGTCTCTCATCTCTGCTCTTCTCTGCGTACGGAGACGGAGGGCAGGGGAGCAGACGTATGTGTCCTCTCCGCTCTCACTAACATTGTTTATCATCCACCCAATCCAGCATGGAGGTGAATGTCTGATGAGGGAGAGAGAGGGGCATAGAGGAGGATTGGTGTGCAGTAAATCAGTTAGTCTGTAAATGAGATGAGAGTGAAGGAGAAACAGTCTGAACTGAGGAGAGCATGAGGAGAATCTGGAACGCAGACTGACATTGAGATACAACACACACACACTAAGCACTCTATGATCTATGGTGTTCTCACAGTAGGTGCACACTCAAATGAAACCCTTTGACAGAGCTCCTTCAGTCGTTTGAAATTCCTCTTTCTTCTTAAACACACACACACACACGTCACACAAACATGAACACAGTATTCCTGCTCCTTACATTCATTGCACACTGATAATATGAGCCTGATTAAAGCGTTTTGCTTGAAGACCCTCAGTAATCTCTCTCTGTCTCATTCCCTCTCATCCTTTATTCTCTCACTGTCCTCATTCTGGCTTTAAGACTCTGCTGTGCCTCAAAAGGATTATCGTGCCTTCTCCAAACAGGAAATGCATGCACAAAGAGCCCTCATGCCTCAAACCTCTGGTTCTTATTAAAGCCCAACCGATATGGGTTTTTTGGGGGCCGATACCGATATTAGGGAGTAAAAAAAAGACAGATACTGATATATCGGCCGATATTCTTTATGTGTAGGCTATATTATAGTACAGTATGGTCAAAAGTTTGGACACACTTCCCATTCGTGTGTCCAAACTTTTGACTGGTACTGTATATAGAATACAGTATATAGCCTACATAAACAGAATATATATACATAAACACATTTTTTGCAATGATAACTGAAATGTGGTGATCAAACACTTATAATGATGAAACATAGGCCTATGTAATGGAGGCAGGGTATTTAAGAATTTAACAAACTTTATTATTCAAAGTGAGTCTGACATCAGTGCACTTAACAGTAAACTTCACTTATTATAAATAACTTGAATAACACAAATAGAACAAAATATATCTAACTATATAAGAAATTAAACAAGGTAACTGTGTAGGGCAAGCAAGCTACTGCCAAACCAACAGTTGCATCGCGGAAATCATAGGGCCCTACTAGCAAACAAATATGATGAGCTCATTGTGAGAGTAAAAGACGGGGAAAAAAAAATTCATATCGGCGGCATATTTGCCGATACCGATATATCGGCAACAGGCTCATATCGGCCGATAATATCGGCAAAGTGTATTTTCTGGTAATCAAATGAACATGCAGAACATTCGTGTTTAAATCGTCTTTTTGCAGTTTAATATTCACAGACACATATATATATATATATATATATATATACACACACACTGGCCTGTTTTTTATTTATTCATCAAAAATAAGACAAATTCCATCAAATTCCGCATTATACAGTAAATTCCGTTTTTATGACTGGATTCCGCTGTTCCGTCCATGTTTTCTGCATCGCGGAAATCATAGGGCCCTACTAGCAAACAAATATGATGAGCTCATTGTGAGACGGCTAAACGATATATCGGTCGGGCTCTAATAAGAACTAGATCCCAACCGATATATCGTTTTGCCGATATTATAGGCCGATATGAGCCTGTCGCAGATGTATCGGCGAATATGCCGCCGATATGATTTTTTTTTTTCTTACAGAACATATAACGCAGATTAAATGCTTCTGAATGGTGTAATTACTTAGTTTGTCCAGCAGAGCGCGCGGCCACTCAGTCAATGCTGGTGTTTATACCGGCCGCACCGCGGCCCAGAACTCATGCTTATCATATCGGTCACATCACATCGCGCGGCACGACAAAATACAATAGAATTTCAACCCTCTACATTGCGAGTAAATCACTCGCATATGCGACTAAATCTTACTCTGGGCGACTAAATGTTTTTTATATATATATATATATATATATATTAGTTTATCAGTCTGGCGAGTAAACAAAAAAATTTACTAGCCAATGGCGATTCAATTGCCAAGGTGTTCGTAGAGGGCTGAATTTCTATTGTATTTTGTCGCGCCGCTAGCATCCGGTGTAGAATAGAACTCATTATAATCAGTGATGTTGTCTTCACTGGATGTAGTAAACTGATGCCTTGTTCTATTTATGGCGTGTTGACACAAAGTTCAAATGATTTTCAATGGTCGCTTTGTGGCGTCCTGTTGTGGCGCAGACACGGTGTCAGCACAGTTTGTCAGTACAGTCAGTAACGTAGCAGATTGAAAAGTTAGTATCTTTCTGCAACA
>NW_015540946.1:854147-854459 GCF_001515605.1 Sinocyclocheilus anshuiensis
CAATGTCCCCGTCTTTTACTCTCACAATGAGCTTATCATATTCGTTTGCTACATTAGTAGGGCCCTATGATTTCCGCCATGCAGAAAACATGGACGGAAGCACGGAATCCAGTCATAAAAACGGAATTTTCTGTATAATGCGGAATTTCATGGAATTTGTCTTATTTTTGATGGATAAATAAAAAACAGGTCAGTACATATATATATATATAGACTGTGTCTGTGAATATTATTTATTGTTAAATTGTTAAATACCCTGCCTCCACTACATAGACCTATGTTTGTCACATCATTATAAGTGTTTGATCACCA
>NW_015540946.1:854541-864058 GCF_001515605.1 Sinocyclocheilus anshuiensis
CTGTTTATGTAGGCTATATACTGTATTCTATATACAGTACCAGTCAAAAGTTTGGACACACGAATGGGAAGTGTGCCCAAACCTTTTACTATACTGTACTATAATATAGCCTACACATAAAGAATATCGGCCGATATATCGATATCTTATCTTCGATAAAAATACCTTTTTTTTTTATATCGGTATCCGCATCGGCCCCCAAAAAAAACATATCGGTTGGGCTCTAGTTCTTATGGCATCTCAACATACTCAAGAGAAGATTGATTGAGTTGTTTGGTTATGTCTGAATCTTTGTATTAAAAATAAAATAAATAAATAAATAAAATATATATATATATATATATATATATATATATATGTGTGGATATATTGGGATGACCATGGAACGGGTAGACATTTGTATAATATACAAAAAACAGTTGATGCTGGGAGAAAGGAGAGTAGGAATCGAAGGGAAGGAAATATCATTACACGCCTTAGAATTGGACATACTGGACTTAATAGTACATTATATAGAATTGGTAAGCATCCAACTGGGGAATGTGTACACTGTAATCAACAAGAAACAGTTGAACATGTACTACTTCAATGTGTAAAATACAATAATGAGAGATATCGCCTTATTCAGTCAATGAAGAAAGTTAAACACCATGACTTTTCTTTGTCAAGTTTATTGGGGAAATCAGCTAACAAGATATATGATGATATTATTAGGTTTATAAAAGAATGTGAATTAAGTAAGAGAATATAGAATATAGATAATATACGTGTGTATGTATGTATGTGTGTATGTGCATGTGTGTGTGTATATATGTATGTATGTATGTATATATGTGTATATATGTATGTATATATGTATGTATGTATGTTGTTTTCCTACCTAATTTTTCCTCCTACAGCCAAAGTATCTTTTCTATGCTATTATGTTGTGTCTTAAAGGGACAGTTCACCATAAAATCAAAATTGTCATCATTGACTCGCCCCCATTTCATTCCAAACCTGTATGTACTTTCTTCTGTGCAACATAAAAGATTATTTGTTTTTTGTTTTTTTTGGTTCCCAGCGTTCTTTAAAGCATCATCTTTTCTGTTCTGCTAAAGAAAGTAAGTCATATAGGTTTCAAATGGCATAATGGTGAGTATGTGTTGACAGAATCTGTTAATTTTTGAGTAAACTATCCCTTTAAGCAAGCACAACATAAGTTTCCTTGTTTGTCCATCCATAAGATGGTCATAAGGTGACTCTTCCACATGATAAAACCATTGTCCTGTACAAAGATTCGGTTTAAATCTTTGAAACCAATGATGTTCCTAAAAGCATCTATTTAAAAAAACATTATTAACCTTGAGAGACTGAAAATGTGTGTGTATGTGCGGATCATTTAAGTGTGTGTTGTATGTGTGTCCTTCTGTCATTTAAGAGATGTAATCGACTTTGTCTTTTAGGGATCATTTAAGTGTGTGTTGTATGTGTGTCCTTCTGTCATTTAAGAAATGTAATCGACTTTGTCTTTTATAAGCATCCTGTCTCTGTACGTAATGTCTCTCTCTCTGTCTCCTGCAGTTTTGGACATGGCGCGTCACGTGCCCCTGTATCGTGCTCTGTTGGAGCTGCTGAGGGCCATCTCCACCTGCACCAGCCTGGTTCCTCTGCTCTTGCCGCTATCAGGAGACGCTGCAGAGGAAGAGGAGGATGAAGAACACACTGAGTGTCAGACGTCTGTTGGCATGTTACTGGCCAAGATGAAGACATGTGTGGACACCTACACCAACCGCCTCAGGTGAGCTCTTCTTCTTCGGTACACACATACACACACACATTCAGTCCAACGGTTGGTCACACTAATGGACAGAGGACAGACAGAGTGACTGCTGATGGATGGAAGCCCGCCCTGTGACACTCACTCTCTGACCTGCATGGAAAAACCTTATACCCACAAGATGTAACCTGATGCTATAGACACAAGTCAAAACCAGTGTTTCAGCAGAGGAGTAACACAGTGATAAATGACTGCTAGATCAGTCAGTGCTCCTCACCTGCCCTCGAAAAGCCTCTAATCCCCAGTGGCCTTCAGACTGTCCTGAGCTTTTGCCGTTCCATGCTTGTCCATAATTCAGCTTTGGCCTTTTAGTTTTTGCCACAATTTTTGCTGGACCCACCACAAAAAATAAATTATGAATTTGATTTTTAGCAATGTATTGGTTATCAGAAATAATATTTTTTTCCTTTTTCTTTCTTTCTTTTTTTTTTTAGGTTTTTAATTTACACATTTATTTATTTATTTATTTTCTATAATTTGTTTATTATTATTATTTTATTTGTATTTAAATTTCTTGTATTAATATTATAATTTAAAAATGATCAAAGTATTTGAGTTATTAATTTAAATAAAAAAATAAATATTATTACATTTTTTATAAATTGATAAATTAATTTTCTTTTTTAAGATTATTTAGCTTTAATGTGTTTTACGTCCCAATATAAGGCTTCAATATAAGCCTAAGGATTTTTTTTTGTTTACCTTTTTTATCATCCTCCAGGTAAAGATTGTGAGTCTGCTTGATTCAAGTAATAACACAGGTGGATATGTAGAGTAGTGAGAGACTGTGATTTGTTATCAGCTGTCTGTATTTAATAATGGCTTAGTCTTCATGGCTAGCGAGATGTTATTGGTGTTGGCCTGTTAGTCACAGGGTGAAGCCACGAGCTTGGCTCTGTCCAAGTGTCCTTTGAATGACGGGGCCGTCTTAATTGTGTCACCTACAGGTAAAGGACATTTCTGACATGTCCCCTTTCTCATTTGTCTGTCTCTTTCATTTTCTCTCCTGCTTAATGAAAGATGCATGTTGTGAGGGTGTGTGCTTAGCCACAAGACAGCTGGATGTTTTTTTTAATGGTTTACTTTGGGACAAGTCACAATCTGCTGCTCATTTGATGCATTCAGTGTGTACTAGCACCTCTCAGGATGAGAGCGTGTGTGTGTTTGTTTCTGGGTTGGGACATGAGAGGCTGAGAAGTTCTTGAGGACATGCACTTGTTTTTTTTTCTCTGTCATTGTTGTGGTCATTGAAAAATGAAACATTTCACATGTTCACATGCATGCAAACACAAATAAAGACTCCTAATTAATTTGCTAGTGTCTACAGAAATGTGATTTCTGATGATCCTTTGTCCACCTTAGGTCAAAGAAAGACAAAAGTAAAGGGGTGATGAAGACGGAGACATCTGATCCTGAGCCAGAAGGCCTCACCCTGCTAGTTCCTGACATCCAGAAGACTGCAGAGATTGTTTATGCCTCCACCACCAACCTACGACAGGCCAACCACGGTGAGAACATCCATCTCAATAATCTGCTGTTTATTAAATAATGATGGAGTGGTTACATTTTTAATAACTTTGATTAAAATGCTTAACAAATAATGAATTTAGAATTTGGACACATTAACTCATTTTTCAGTATTAAAGGGATAGTTCACCCAAAAATGAAAGTTTGATGTTTATCTGCTTACCCCCAGGGCATCCAAGATGTAGGTGACTTTAGGGCCTTTCGCACCGCAGGTACCTTTTCATAGTACCAGAACTAATTGCGGAACTACCCACTTTTTGGCGTTTTCGCACATCCGGAACTGGGTGCGATTTTAGTATCGGACTGCCTTTTTCGAGAACCAGATTAGCTCCTACTCCGGAGCAGGGTCTAACCAGCACAACTGGTACTACCCGTGACGTAAGTAGACATTGATTGGCCAAACGCGTACGAACACGCCCTCACCCACCATGATTTAAAACGCAGTGTAAACATACTGTAAACATTGTGTCAACTTATTTCGCAAGTATGGAGAACAGCGATAGATGGACGGATGCTGAAGTGCAGGCACTTTTGAACATTTACGCAACGGAGGAAATCCAGTTGGAATAAGGAATAAGGAACAAAACGTCCTCCATCCTCCTGTTGTTAACGTTGTTCTTCTTTGTTTCCGTTGTTGAGCGCTGTGCACAAATGACGTCGCTGTCGACCGGCTTACATCACTTCCTAGTACACACTGTCGGTACGAATGAAACCCTTTAAATGGTACTGGGAAGTAGTTCGCGCAAAATCGTCCCAGTACTTTAGTACTGTACATTTAGTTCTGGAACTAAAGCGGTGCGAAAGGCCCTTTTGTTTCTTCAGTACAACACAAACGAAGATTTTTAACTAAAACCATTGCAGTCTGTCAGTCATATAATGGAGGTGAATGGGAATCACGGCTTTGAGAGTCAAAAAAACATACACAAACAAAACCAAATTAAACCCTGCGGCTCGTGACGATACATTGATGTGTAAAGACACGAAACGATCAGTCTGTGCAAGAAACTGAACAGTATATATATTGTTTTTTTACCTCTGATTCACCGCAATGTCAGGCGCAATCCTGAGCGTGTTCACGTCTTCTTCTTCAGCTGGCGCATAACGCGTCGTCGTCTTGATTTACGGTGGATCACAGACTTATAAGTGCATTACAGCCACCTATCTCTCAAATGGACCATTGACACTCCTAATTGAGATTGTAGATAGAGTGTCAATGGTCCATTTGAGAGATAGGTGGCGGTAATGCACTTATAAGTCTGAGAGCCGCCGTAAAGCAAGAAGACGACGACGCGTCACGCACCGGCTGAAGAAGACGCGAACATGCCTGACATTGCGGTGAATCAGGTAAAAAAAAAATATATATATATAAATACTGTTCAGTTTCTTGCACAAACCGATCTTTCGTGTCTTTACACATCAATGTATCGTCACGAGCCGCAGGGTTTAATTTGGTTTTGTTTGTGTATGTTTTTTTGACTCTCAAATCCGTGATTCCCATTCACCACTATTATATGACTGACAGATTGCAACGGTTTGAGTTAAAAATCTTAGTTTGTGTTCTGCTGAAGAAACAAAATCACCTACATCTTGGATGACCCTGGGGGTAAGCAGATAAACATCAAATTTTCATTTTTGGGTGAACTATCCCTTTAAGTTTTAGAGTAATAACAATAAAGTCATCAATACACAAATGGAAATAATGTAGCGACAAATCAAAACCATCTGATAATTTAGCTTCTTTATCATATTCGACCTTTGTCTATATTCTAGCTTTATGTTCATTCTCAACCACCTTCATCAAAAGTTTCCTTTTCAACATTCATAATAAGCAATTTTTCTTGAGCACCAAATCAGCATGTTAGCATGATTTCAGCCTTTTCATCACTGGAATAAATTAGATTTTAAAATATAAAAAAAAAAATAGAACACGGTTATTTTTATTTGTAATAATATTTCTTAATATTATTTTTACTGTATTTTTGATCAAATAAACGCAGCCTTGGAGAAACATTTAAAAATCGTACTGACCCCAAACTTTTGACCAGTAGTTCATGTTTACAAAACTAATTTAAAATGCAATAGCTTTTGCGTGTGTATGCCAGCGTTTTTAATCATGAATCAAGTCAAGTGTGTCCAAACTTTTGACTTATGTACATTTAACTAATCTTTTCATAATGTTTATAGATATTGAAATAATCATACCCATGAAATTTTCTGCGCCATTTGAAGCACATTTCACACTAAAACCCCCTGTGCAAAAGTTCTTAATGCTCTGTGTCTCTGTAGGGCATTATTTCTTAGGTGCTTGAGACTTGAAACAGAGCAGAAGCAAAAGCACGACAGTGCTGCATGTATAGTGGTCTGTCAGGAGAGGGGTGGTGTGTATTTCACATGCTGAAGACACACTCCCTGCTTGTCTGAGGGCCTCGAGGGACATGGAGTGACTGTTTGCTCTGACAAAATAAGCCAAAGAGAAACGGCTCTTCAGCACAGAGCCGCTCCAGAGCCGGCAGGCTCTCTAAAGCCTGATCGTTTTCTCCAAGGAGTTTTAAATGGAGAGTCAGCTTTACTGGGCAGTTTGGTTTGTCAGGCTAGACTTAATTTATGTCGTGCTAATTCTTGAAGATCTTCTATTTGAACCAGTGGCCCTTAGTCATAGCCAGGGTGTATTTTCAGACAGGGATGTTGTGTGATCAATGTTTAGTTCCTCTATGCTGACCACAGAAAAACCAATGTGACCATGGCAATTCCTAATCCTGGGATTCAAAGCTCTTGAGATAAGTCACATCCGTTTATTAACATGTACAAACTATGTCCCTCTGAGGTCCTCTAGAGCAAAGCTGAGGGGAATTTAGACCTTTGAGCATTAGCATGAACCCTTGTGGTCATGAGGAGGTAAGGTTTGGAAATAGCAGGAATTTCCAGGGTTATGTCGGAGAACCACATCAGCACATCCACATATAATAACCATCACCCTCCCTTGGGTATCTTATGCTCTCATTCTCTCCATGATGAGTGAATGAAAGGGGCGTTAAATATGGTGAGGCGGATCAATGCCGCTGTCACTATCCATAAGTAAAATCCATATGATAAGAGCAGTAAGACATTACACTTACCACCCCGTTTAACTGCTTAATTAGTACTCGGTCTGTTTTTTTTTTTTTTTTAAAGTGCCAGACGCAGTGCAGTCAGGATGTCTGATTGGTCGAAAGTGGTGTCCTGTAGTTCAATATTGATACTGGCATCAATATCATGTGCTAATGTGATGAGGAGAGCGTAAATGGAGCTATCAGTGTCGGTGGGATTTTATGTGGCTCGTATCCAAAGCGTAGCCGTTATCAGCCCTGTTAAGCACAGGTAATTTGATTGGCTGTCATGGTGCATGTGTATGCAGGGAGGGACATGTGTCTGCACACTGCAGAATGGGCGGAAATGCCATAAAGCTCCTAAATATAGGGAGTTTAATTGTGTTGTAGCTCTAACGGCCTCCATCTGCAGGTCTAATATGTCTCGCCGGAGTGGTGACGGTCTGCTGCTGTCGTTGTCATTAGTCTGACGCTCTCTCGATAACAATCTGAATTGAGAGAACAGAAATGCAGCTACTCATTTGAGTAACAACACGACTTTTTGTGCTTCGTCTCATTTATCAAAGTAACAAATTTGCAGTCAAACACATCTCAATGCGAGTCTTTAATTATCAAGTCAGAAAAATGCGCCGTTTGAGCTCAAAGTGGGGTTTTTTTTTCTTAACAGTATGGTTTGTTTACTGATAGCAGAGCCTGCATTCAGGTTACTTTGGCTTCTCGTAAGGTTGTGTTGGTTGTTCAGAGATGAGAGGATGGAAGATGTGACCTACTCAAACACACCCTCAGGCTACTGTGAAACAAACATGCACACACTGTCTTCTGCTTTTTTTAGAGAGGAAGATGGCTGAAAGCTCTAAGAAGGCAGCAGCAAGGCCCAAACCGCTGTCCATCTTGCGCTCAATGGAGGAGAAATATACAGCAGCCATGAAGAAACTACAGTTTGGTGAGTCCTGAACTACATGTCTCTGCTAGTGCTTGACCCATTTAAGCTTTTACTGGATGAAAAGAGAGTATGTAATATAATTTAATAATTAAAATGATATTTTACACTCAAGTTCAGTGATTTTAAACATTTTATTGAACCTTTTAAATAATATTTTTCACAAAATTGTGAATATTTTAGCAATGCACAATACATTGGTTATCGACCAATATTAGGCTTTTTTTCATTTATTTTTTTATTTATTAGATCGCATATGACTTTGCCATGATCTAGCACTCACTTAAATGATTCTTTAAAAGGATAATAATTTAGCAACACTGTGAATAATAGTTAACAGCGTTGTATTTTTATATTAGCCATTTGTTGTTTTTTGGCCATAACATAATAATCGACTTAATTATCGTTGGCCAGAATTATCTAATTATCAGCTAGAATTTTAGTATTGGTTGCTTCAATATTTTCCACAATATTTCAGAATATTTCCACATGTTTTTAGTATGTTTATGGTTATTTGATGTTGGTTAATGGTCACATGACATAAATAAAATATTCTAGAATAAAATCTAAAATAAAATCTTTTTAGTAAGTGTTTTCAGTTATTATTTGTTTTAAAATGTTTTCATGAACTCATGAACCCCCAGGGGATTGGAAACCCTGGTCTAAACCTATTCTTCCATATTTTCTGCTTTTGTGCCACATACATAATTGAATGAATGTATAGAAGTTGCTGTTTTTCCTTTCAGCTGCTTTTCTTTTCTTTAAGTGTGCCAAATATTTGGAGGAGCACAATGCATATGAACTGAAATGGGGAGAATTGTGTTATCTTGCTGGAAGAATAGCTTTTCTGGTTGTCATTTCTCATCTGTCTTTGCTCTGATTGATGGCAAGAGTTTTGTTCTGCCAAAAATGATTTAGCCCGACCTCAGACGAATGAGGTAATCTCAGCTGACATGACTGTAAACAGGTTTGCAGAGGCCCACACAGAACAGATCCTTCAGAATACACAGTATGGCTTTTTCTGAAGGAAATATGATGAAATGTTTATTTTTAAGTGAATCTGATGTTTTTTCAGGCTGATTGTATTTCATTGTGACTGCTGATAACTAACTGTCTGTGTGTCTTCTCCTCCACAGACACGTTTGAGATGGTGTGTGAGGATGAGGACTCTAAGCTGGTGTTTAAGGTGAACTACCATTACATGTCTCAGGTGAAGAATGCCAGCGACGCCAACAGTGCCGCTCGTGCTCGACGATTAGCACAGGAGGCCGTCACGCTCTCCACCTCCCTCCCTCTCTCCTCATCCTCCAGCGTGTTCGTTCGCTGCGATGACGAGCGTCTGCGTCTCGACATCATGAAGGTATGATTTGATACCTCTGACCCCTCAACTGAAACTCTTATATTTATAACAGCTTGTTGATTAATAGTAAAGCAGAGACTGATTTAAGCCACATAAGCATCTTAAATTGGGATAAGAACACAAAATATATCTCTCTGGTGTTCATATAGACAGGTAAGATTTAATCCAGAAGCATTCATGCAATGAACTACATTATTAGATAAGTCTAGTTTGTAAACAAATCTTGCTTTTAAAACTATTCTTTCTGAAGATTTATTTAAACTGATTCACAGAGCATTTGTAAACCACTAAAACTCTGGAGTGGAATTATGACAGAAATAATGCAAAATGTAGATGGATGAGCATGATTAATTGCATTAGATTAATATATATATATATATATATATATATTTATACAGTGCCTTGCGAATGTATTCATACCCCTTCTTTTTTTCACATTTTATTTTGTTGCTGCCTTATGTTAAACTGCTTTAAATTATTTTTTTTCCACATCAATCTACACTCCATACACCATAATTGTCAAGCAAATAAACAGGTTTGCAATGTTTGCAAATTTATTAAAAATAAAAAAAATAAAATTATTCCATTGCATAAGTATTCATACCCTTATCTGGGACAGTTGAAATTTAGCTCGGGAGCATTGATTTTACTTGTAGATATTACTACACTTCAAGTGAAGTTAACCTGTGGCAAATTCAATTGAATGGGTATGATTTGGAAAGGCACACACGTCTTAATAAAAGGTCTAACAGCTGATAATGCATATCAGAGCAAAAACCAAGCCC
>NW_015540946.1:869288-883003 GCF_001515605.1 Sinocyclocheilus anshuiensis
GGCACTATATATATATATATATATATATATATATATAAAATATTTTTGTACTTGAGTGGCAATTCAAACAAGTTATTTATTTATTACTTTTTTATAATTTATAACAAATTAAAGAATCAAATCATGTGAATTGACTAATTAAATGAATCAGTCAATAAGAATCAGTGCTGAATATGAGAACAACCCATGACTGTCCCGCCTTGCTGTTTACTGTGGGTCAACATGAATCTTTCGATCTCTGCTGCATGACAAAACAACTGCAGAGAATCCCAGGAGTCACTTGCTTGTCTTGCTGTCCTGTGGTCTCTAACACACACATGAGTGCACAAACTCTTCCTAATGACATTTGAGATGTGCTTTTGACCCGGGCTCCTCTCTGAGTGTCTAAATGTCAGTGTGTCTGGCTTGAGCTTTATGTCCCGGGCAGGCCAGACCACAGGCGAAGCCCCAGACAGACTGGTCACTCGCTGATCTGTCTGCTTACACTGACCCTTAACAGGCCTTTTTATCTTCTTCCACGCTTCATACAATCTTAATGGACATTAAAGGGGTCATATGATGCTGCTAAAAATAACATTATTTTGTGTATTTGGTGTAATGAAATGTGTTTTGCAACTTTACAGATCTTCTAGAGCTTGTAACACTCCAAAGAGAAAGGAAAACTTGAAATCGCATCATATGACCCCTTTAATAGTAAACTGAACTTTCCGGATTTAACCTACACCGAGTGTGTGAGCACAGCTTTGTGTGTGTGTTTTGTATTGCATTTGAATGGTCTTGTCAAAACAGTCTTAATGCCTAAATGCAGCTCTACTGCCTGCAGTGGAGAAAGATTCACTGGATGGCATGACAGTCCTCCGATCGTCCTCTCTCTCACTCCTTCTGTGGGAAGCGGGATACATCACTTTGCGTGTGTCAGTGCAACTTCCCCTATAGACCTGGTTTAAACATGCCAATCATTCCAGTGCTGTTCAACACAATGTTTTTGATTTTAATGTTTGTCGTCTTTGAATGAATGTAGGGTCGCTGTCTTTTAATGGCTGTTTTCTTGGTTTTTGTCTCAGGTGTTGATAACAGGGCCTGCAGACACACCATATGCCAATGGCTGTTTCGAATTTGACGTCTATTTTCCTCAAGATTACCCAAACTCCCCTCCTCTGGTTAATCTGGAGACCACCGGCGGCCACAGCGTCCGTTTTAATCCAAACCTCTACAACGATGGCAAGGTGAGTGTCACGTTTTTTTTTTTTCAGGACATTTTTAGACCAATATTGGTTTTACAGTGCCTGATGCAAATACTGATAATTAGTATATAAAATATAAAAATGAATGTTTTTTTTTTATTTTATTTTTTATATTTTTATGTATGTATTATTTTATTTTATTATTTTATATTATTTTGTTTCTGTTCTCAGAAATGGTCAAATATTGGCCAATGGATAAAAAAATATTTTATTTATATGTTTATGTGACTTAATGTTGTTTAGTTTAATTATGTTTTTTTTTGTTTTGTTTCACTTAATCCTGATCTCTTGGTACTGTCTCTCATTCATTCTGTAACAACCAGGTGTGTTTAAGTATCCTGAACACCTGGCACGGGCGTCCCGAGGAGAAATGGAACCCTCAGACCTCTAGCTTTCTACAGGTGAGCCAATACCCAGTAGGAGGGAAGGATTTTGCTTCTGATACCGATTGCACAAATGCAGATGGTTCTTTCCAGTATATCTGAAGCAGTGAACTGCCGGAAAAGACCACCTCTCATTTCATCACTTTTAGAGAATATTTAGTCATATCACCGTCACCTGCACATCGACCGTTGATTTTACAACATTCTCATCCTGGTTTCCCTACAGTAATTATCTTCCCACATCTCAACCCCTTTCCCTCCCTCTCTCCATCATACTTCTCTGAATAATAGGCAGGGGAGCAGTTTCCTCCTGTAATATTGATCTGATCAGGCTCTGCTCCTCTCTCTCACACTTGTGCTCATGTACTGCTGCCAGCAGTTCATAGAAATGTCTCCATTGATTAGTGCTACAGTTAGCGTCCAGCTGATCAATAAATGGAAATCAGGCACAGGGACACAGTAGTGCTGTGGTCAGTGAGAGCCGGTGTGCTCTTCACCTCTTCCACTTGACCCATGTGTCATTCCTCCTAGGCTTTCTAAAACGTGTTTGTGTGTTTGTGTGTGTGTGTTTTAGGTGCTGGTGTCAATCCAGTCTCTGATTCTGGTGGCTGAGCCATACTTCAACGAACCAGGTTACGAGCGTTCCCGGGGCACGCCGAGTGGAACGCAGAGCTCCAGAGAGTACGACGGAAACATTCGACAGGCCACTGTCAAGTGGGCCATGCTAGAACAGATCCGCAACCCTTCTGTGGTGATTTTTGTCCTCTGTTAGCAGTACATTCTAAGTTGTCCTATTTTACGTGCACATTTTTTTTTTATCACTTTCAGATAGATAATGTTTCTCTCCACACCTCATCTTCTCCCCTCTGTTTTTGATTTCCTTTTATCCTTGATATGGCCCCCACTAGCAGATAACAATCATCCATACACTGTGAAAAGAGAGAGGGGGAGAGGAGGATGGGCGGCCTGAATCGGAATATAAATGAGTGAAGATAGTGAGTCATTGAATGAGGCATATGAATCATGAATGTGCTGAAATGATCCAAATATGTGCACTCATCTAATTAACAAACTTACTCACAATTCCATGATCAGATCAAAAGCATGCATTAACTCTAGGTATCTGGGTCATGCATGTGTATTTGTGAGTGTTCACCTCGTATAATCTCTGAAGACTCCCTCAGACTGTCAAATATCAGGAGCTTTTCATTTAGAAGAAACCAGAAAGGACCACCTGGCGTCACAAGTCACACTGGCATTGTCGGTCCATGTCATCTTAAATCTAGTATGGGCATTTCAGCTGGTATTTGTGAGTTTGATGTCATGCCTAGCGGCTGCCTCGCCACCTCAGGAAGTTATGGGGCTGGTACATTACCTCTGTATCCCACAGTGGACACTAAACAGGCTGTTGCCATGTCAACCAGAGCATTGTTCAGAGGGATAAAGGGCTGTGGGACTGTCGTTTGGGCAGAACCAAGCCAGGCCACACACCGACCGGCTTGTACTAATACTAGGCATACTCACTAATGAATTATGTATTGATGCAGACAGAATCTGCATAATTATGCAGAATTCTAGTTGGTGAATATATAATGAAACTAGTCCAAATGAGCATGCAAGGAGTCAAGGATGTATAAAATGTGTAGACGCTGTGTGTAGACTCTCTCTCGTCCCCTCAAACATATGCTTTCAGCTGCTGTAGGAGAGACCTGTGACGTCATCTACAAGAAGGTGGAAGTTGGTTTTGTCAGACGCAACTGAACAGCTTGGGGTGGTCTGTGCTAAAACTAGTCAGCTGCCTACTCCTTACATAGTCAGCATCCTTACAGAGAAGTAACTCCACTCACAGTTGATTCTGATAGTTTAGAGTTTGCCATTAGCATGTTGCAGGCAGGCACAAATTTGTAGCACAAAATTAATTTAATAAGTAATTTTTTATTTAACTTAAATTATTTTTTCTTAATTAAGTATATTCTTTTTTTATTAATTTTGGTAATTTGTGTGTATAGGTGTGTGTGTGTATATATCAAATATTTTTTAAGTAATATTTTTTTGTCGAATGATTTTTCTTGCGTCATCTACCATTAGATTTATTTGAAACTGCATTTTTGAGTGTAGTACATCCACACAGATTCACATATGCGATTTAATAATCAGCAGGACACCTAGCTATCTCTCTCTCTCTCTCTCTCTCTCTCTCTCTCTCTCATAAATGGTGGGCTGTTGACGTCAAAAGAGGGAGGAAACACACACAAACACACACACTTGCTCCTGCACGACAACCTTACTTGGTAGCTATGCTCATGTTCATTTTCTTTTAAATGGAGTTTCTGTTCCTAACCCTTTTTCATTTCTCTCTATCTCTCTCTCGCTTCCCAGTATGATTACAGATGTTCCTTTGGGAACTGAATGAATATGAAACAAATGCGGCATTATGGGAGAGGCTTTGTGTGTTTGAGAGAAAGATAGATTTATGAAGGATGGATGAAGCGAGACAGCAAAAGAGAGAGATATAAGGCCGGTGAGGTTGAGCTCTGAGCCAGAGAGTGATGTGTAGTGGCCACCGGGGTTTCCATGGCAACACTGGCAAGACCATCGATCACAAGCACTCATTCCTGAATCCTTCTCATCTGCGCTCGGTCTTTTCCCCCCAGAAGTTTGAGCCATGCAACATCTCGCTTTTGCAAGCAGGCTAAAGTGCATGTCTTAATCCTGAGAGAGATTGTGTGTGTGTGTGTGTGTGTGTGTGTGTGTGTGTGTGTGTGTGTGAGGAAACACACAGCTGTGTGTTAGTGAAGACACAGCAGGTCAATTTCCAGAAGCTGTTTGTAAGAGCATTTTCCCACTAGAGCCTCGAGGATTTTTTTTTTTTTTACAAATTTAATTAGATTTCAAATTATTTAGAAGATTTCAATGTCCTAATGTTTTGAGAATAAACAAACAAAACATCAGTTTTTGTAAAAATGACATCTTTATTCTCAAAGCATTCTGAATTTATTCCCCTAACACTATGACTTTGTTCAGTGAACATTGCAAATTTATTGTAACATTACAACTTCATTCTCAAAACATTACGAATTTATTCTCAAAATATAACCTACTTCTCTCTTAATAAACATTTTCTATCAAAACATTACTTTATCAAAACATCCTTTTGTGCAAAACATGAATTCTTGTAACATTACTACTTTATTCTCATAACATTACGACTTTTTTCTCATACATTGATTTTAATCTCATAATGCTATTACTTTATTCTTGCAATTTTGAACTTCAAATTTGACAAAAATCTTGCTTTAATGGAAAGCCATATGATGACCTACAGTAGTTCAGAAGCGTTGCCAGTCAACATATAGTCAAACTATCCTACATTTGACCATTTATTGACCATGGTATTTTTGCAGTTATTGTCCATTTCAAGTGTTTTTTTACTGTTTTAAGCACACCTAAGAACCACTCCTGAGGTCTGGGGGAAGTGATTTTGGATGGTGTTAAATCAGGGTGGCACGGCGGCTGTTAACACTCCTCACATCTGCCGTTTAGTACACTGTATGACATGTTTAGAAAACACATTGAGATGGAGAGGAAGAATATCTAGGAGACTAATCCAAATGAAGAATGAACAAGTGAATCAGCTCTTGCCTTCGGACAGAGTCGGAGTACTACTAGGAAGTGTGTGTCTGTGTGAGCTTTGAGTTCTTTTATTTCCTGCCTATGGTCTTTGTTACTGAAAAGGCCACTTAGTTTATTCATGTTAACATGTACAGACAGGCAATGACTGCTGGTTATCTGTGCAGTGCAATTGGTCATCTGGTCAATGGAGTCTCAATCCAAAGATCAGCAGATTGTTTTCTGGTGCTACTATAATTGGATACGAGGTTTACATTTGATTTATGGGCTGTACAAGAACTGATACACAATTCGCTTTTCGAAGAACACTGAGAGTGTGTTTTTGTGCACTAACCGTGTGTGCGTGTGTGTGTGTGTGTGTGTGTGTGTGTGTGTGTGCAGGTGATCCATCGGCACTTCTATCTGAAGCGAGTGGAGATCATGGCCCAGTGCGAGGGCTGGATCTGTGATATTCAGCAGTACAGCAGCGATAAGAGAGTCGGACGAACCATGTCTCATCACGCAGCTGCACTAAAGGTACAACACTGTGTGTTCACTGTCATACAAATGGAAATTGTGCCATTTGTTGTGTCTTTAAAACCGATTCCATGCGTTTTTTTGCAGAGGCACACGGCTCAGCTCAGAGAAGAGTTGTTGAAGCTTCCCTGTCCTGAAGGCCTGGAGCCGGACGGGGAGGAGTTTTCCGAGAAAAGCACCTCGCTGATGGTGAAAGAGCTGCCGGGTCAGGACGCAGAGAAGCAGACGGACAGCCCGGATGCCCACTGTAGCGACGGCCAGCTATGATCCCCTGTCCCCCTGAAGCCCCGCCCACCGCCTTTGACTATCCATTGATATTGAAAAAAGACTGGATGGCTTTGGTAATTAAGCCATTTTTTTTGTCAATATTTGTATGTAAGAATCTAATTATGTAATAGCATAAAAAGAGAGGACAGTCAAAGCAAAGAAAGTACAAGGAAATGAATCCGCTTACACCCACCAACACAAGACGAACCGCTGAACTCTATGCTCTGCCCTGAAGAAAACAAAGAAAAGAAAAGATCCTTTTATTTACTTGTGAAAGAGTATCATTTTTTTGTGCTTTTTTTCCTTTATTTTCCCAAATTGTTCAATAACCACTGATTGATATATTATTAAACTTGTTTATGTAAACAAAATGAAAGATAAAATCACAGTATATATAAGGGAACTGCCTTTAGTGGAGAATGTTTACCAAATGTTCATTTCTCTCTTTTTTTCTTTTCTTTTGGACTGTTAGTGCAAGGACAGTTTGTAAGTGAGAATATACTGGTCATTCTTTAAGCGAACTATTTAAAAGAAGAACGTAACGAACACGCGCCCCCATACACACTCTTGAGTCCCCCCGATCCTCTGGTGACCCTCTGACAGTGCTTTTGGTTTCTACAGATGTACACTTCAATAATAAAGCCTGAAACGGACGTTTAGAAGTGCTCTGATGGACTGGGTGCTCTCGTTCAGGCTGATCAATAGCACGTTTTGTTTTTGCCCTCTCTCTGCTTTTAAGTGCAAGTTTAATAAATGCAACCTGTTTTACTTTGCTTGGAAATACTAATTAATGTGGGTCTGTAGATGGCAGATTGTGGTGAGTGTGTGTGCGCGTGCGTAAGCAGGGTTTACTTTGATCTTTTCCTCTTTAATTATGACCGGTTGAGAGATAATCAGTTTTCAAATCACTGTCAGCTACAGACGTAAAAGTATCTAAAACTGTGCTAGACAATGAGATGAATGAAACCCTGGATGTATGCATACAATGCATGTGGCACATTTCATCAATTTGGAGTCCTTGACCTTCTTTAATGTATCCAACAGTTCGAATCATAGTATAATTTTAACTTGTATCTGTTTAATTGATATTTAATGTATATTAGTAAGATTACTGTTAAGTCAGTTTAAATACCAAAGAATTGTAATATTTAATTGCCCCAAAGTTTTGCATAATGAGGTAACATTCCTTAAAAATGTACACTACCATATCAGAAAGATTTTTTTAAATACTTTCAGCAGGTATGCATTAAATAGATAAAAAGTGATAGTAAATACATTAATACTGTTCTTGTGATCTTTCTATTTATTGAATAGTCCTGAAGTAAACATGTCATGATTTCCAAAAATATTAAGCAGCACAACTGTTGTGGTCATATAATCAAAATAATAAGATACTTTTCTTGAGCACCAAATCAGCATATTAGAATTCATGTGACACTGAAGACTATAAGTCTGTAAGAGTAATGACTGCTAAAAATTCTACTTTGATCACAGGAATAAATTTCATTTTAAAATAAATTAAAATAGAAAAACAGTTATTGTAAATTGTAGTAGTATTACAGTTTTTTTTTTGTAAAATAAATACAGCATTTGTGAACATAAGACGTATTTAAAAAAAATTTAAATAAAAAAAAAAAATAGACATTAAAAAAAGTACCCTAAACTTTACAGGCTTACAGGCGTGAACATCAGTTGCACCCTTTCATTACATGTAGTCAACGTTTTTATTTTTTAATTTTGTCTGTTGTTTTGATTTCAGATACCTTTATCTACTTTACATGCTATTATATATCTTTTTGGTTATTTAATGTTTAATGCTAGAAAAACACAAAAGCACACAAATCAGGCTTTACACTGTATTTATTGAATAGTTATGGGAAAAAAACATACATCTGAAATTTCAGGCCCTGTTTTGTACCCTTGTCAATAAAAGTGTCTTATGCCAATAAAGTGAAGACATTTCAGAACTACTGCAAATTAGATCCATTGGTGTTTAGTTCTGTTTTAGAATGGAAGAAAAAGAAATCACTGTTCAGACAGACATCGCATTTTGGTCTTGAGAGATAATCTGAAATGGAACCATCTTCAATTTTTCATAAAATCCATGTAGTTTGGATCTCTCCTAAGCTTTAGTAAGAAAAAACAAAACCGTGACGCATGCTGGTCCTGTTGGTCTAAATCTCAGCATTTTAGAAGAGATATTGATCAATCTCTGAGCATTTCTCGTCTTCAGAGAGGCAGAATTGTAGGAATCCCACTGAGAAGCACAAAGGAATGAAGGCGTGTGAGCGCTCAGCCCATCCATTATTGATCGAGTGTATTTAAACCCAGAGTGTGATTGTGATCCGGTGAGCTGCTGAGCAGTTGTGCCATGACATGACCGTGTATTCGCACACGTGCTCACGCTCAGAGATGTTAGATGGATCCTCCCCAGTTGACTAATTGCAAGGTCATGATGTTATTTCTGGCAGCCCTACGTGAGCAGAGGGACTGTATCTGTCCTCTCTCTTCTGATTTATCAGGAGGATGTGGAACGCACAGCCGCGCTTCAGCGTTTTCCTGCATCCATTAAATGCATGCATTTGATCGTCAAATTGTGGATAAAACAGAGCTGTTGTTGTCAGGGCTAGTGTCCATCTTTTAAACTAGCACAGTGTGCTGTTTCTGTGTTTAGTGTGCATGTTCACAGGTAATATAACGCCTCTGTGACATTTACTCTAATGAGGCTTGTCCTTTAAGCGTGTGTGTTCCCTGCACGTTAACTACTAGTGTGTGTGTGTTTATTTGTGTGTCATTGGCATGCACTGTATGTGAGAAGGGCTTTACAGCATGAATTTGGGTGTTTGCTGGGTTAAAGATAGATTCATGTAGCTGCTCAGATCCACAGGTCAAAGAATAGTGATTCATCTCCATGTGTTTTTCTCCGTGTCCATCTCTGTCTCTCTATTTTCTTTTATAAATTCAAATGAACTTTATTATTGATAAGAGAATAATGTAGATAAAACGCTGTGAACTAGTGTTGTAAAACTCGAGAACGGTTTTTTTTTATGGTCTTGGTCTTGTCTCGGTCCACAATGATATTTGAAGGCCCCCCTCCACTCACCCAAAATATTTTAGAGCTTAGCATGACTAAAAGATGTATATCCATTATAAAAAAATAACCAAAAACTAAGAAATATCTTGGATTTTTACCTGTTTTAGTTAAGTTTAATGCTTGTTTTGTTTTATTTTAAATAATTTAAAGTCATCTTGAGGCCCCCTTGGAAGTTTGTTGAGGCCCCATAGTGGGCCCCTGGCCCCCTGGCTGAGAACCACGGATTTATACTGTTATGCCAGGCCAGAAATTATTGTGGGATTGTGTCAAAAATGTCACCAAAATTTAATACATGCACCCACAAAATTCAAGATATTGTTGCAAAAAAAGTGCTTGTATGAGATCTGGATTTTTATATTATAATATGATATAATTAAGCAATATCACAAGAGCAAGACATTCAATTAACACATTTTTAGTTTTAAAACATTATTTTCAAGATTATTTATGCATTTGTAATTGTACCAATTCAGATGCAGCTTCTGTGCCACCACTGCAGTGCAAAGATGAATTTTGTCAGTAGAGATTTCATTTGATTGGTAACAGCTCTAAAAGTGTCTTATTATTCTAATTGTATTTTATGATTTAAAAATAAGACATTTTTCAGGCAGTAAATGTGGACCTTTCAGATGAATTTGAGCAGTGCTGGTCTGGTCTTGGTCTTGGGGAAAAAAAAAGTATATTTTATTTCTTCATTTATTTATTTTTATTTATTTTGTTATATTGTGTAGTTTTGTAGAAAACGCAAAAGTCACACTCATAGTGCTAGGATGTTGTAGGTAGTTGGCAAGTGTTGCTATGGGATTTCTAGGTTGTTCTGAGTGGTTGCTAAGCTTTTGCTTTGCATTGCTATGGGTTTTCTAAGGTGTTCTAGGTTGTTGCTAGGGTGCTTCTAAAGAATATCTAGGATGGTCTGGCCTTTGCTATGGCATTTGCAAGGTGTTATGGGTTTTCTAGATTTGCTCTGGGTGTTTCCATGGGATATCTAGTATGGTCTGGTTTGTTGCTAGGGTGTTGCTATAGGGTTTTCTGGAATGTTCTGGTGGGTTGCTAAGGCTTTACTTTGCTATTTCTAGGACTTTGTTATGGGTTTTCTATGGGGTTCTAGGAGTTGCCATGGGCTATCTAAGATCATCGGGTTTGTTGCTAGGGCATCACTATGGGGTTTCTAGGGCATTGCAAAGGGTTTTCTATGGTGTTCTGGGTGGTTGCCAGGGTGTTGCTATGGGATATCTAGGAGTTATTGGTTTTTGCAAGGGGCATTTCTAAGGGGTTTTTAGGATTATGCAATGGTGTTTCTAAAGTGTTGCTATGACAGTGTTCTGGGTGGTGTCCATGGTGTTTTATGGGATATCTAGTCTGATTTGTTGCTAGGGCATTGGTATGGAATTTATATATATATATAGGGCTGGGCGATATGGCCAAAAAAATTATCATAATAAAATGTTTCATATTAGTCGATATCGATAATTATCACAATAAATTTTCTTTTCTTTATTTCTTTCAAGTTTAAAGGCAGATTTTTTGCTCCTACGTGAAAGTTGTAGACACCAGACTGTTAACTGTGGTTTTAAACTACTCTTCATTGTCAGAACATGACAATCACTTGAATTCTTTACATTTTTCCTGTCATTTTCCTTAACAAAATAAATATCTTAATAGAAAAAAAGTATTTCTTAGTTTCCGCATGTTCTAATGAGTATTATTGTTTCAAATCATGAAACAGGTTTGTGTCGCCTGACTTTGATGACATGTATCTTCAGCACAGTTTGCAGTGCAGGGTGCAATATTGACAATATTACATTTTTTGTCTCTTATAAATGCACATTTGACAGTAGCTTGAGCTGACAGTAGTAGCTTGAGTTAGGATGGAGATGTATATTTATGTTCATTATCACAAACAGTATCATCGGTAAAAACTTGTAACAACCTCATTTTTATATGGGGAAATTTATTAAAGCATCTTTGGTGTTTCCATGTTTTCTACAAAACCGGAAATCGAGGGGTTATGACGTCATTGGCAGGCGACACAATGACACTATGGACACGGTCCGTGTCACTAGTTAAAATGGCTTATTTCTCTGGATTTAAACATTCTTCGAAACATTTGGGATAATGTAAGTACACAAGTCAGCAAAATATATAACACCGTTCTAGTGGTTTTTGGATATTTTAATAAAAAAATCTTACATATTGTGCCTTTAAATATGTTCAATGTTTTATCATCCATCAGGCAAAAAGTCCAGTTGCTTACAAAAGTATCAGCACAACTTAATAAGCTTCATTGGTTTGAGGTATTATTCATATTTCTAGCACGAACAGGAACTTGCCATGCCAAAGTTTAACACATAGGATTAGGGGTTTGTTCATTTCCCTCACCATAAGTATGTGCAACATTAATAGTGATGCTTGCCACAGCAAACACCAGTAAAAAGACATGAAAGGGTAAAATAAAATAGCTGAGAGAGGAATTTTGTATAATCTTTTATGAGGGATCAATAAACAACCGCTGCCGTATTTTTTTTTTTTCTTGAGACTGCACGGATGTTCTCTTTCAGTATTTTTCTACTGAGAGATCTTCTCTCTGCCTTTATCTTTCTGTCTGTTGGAAGCTATTTCCCTCCTCTCCTCCCTAGGGTGCTGTGTTTGTGTTGGAGTATGGCTCTTTGCGCCCTGCAGGTGTTGCCTCTGTTGTGTCGGACCGGTGACATGCTTCCCTTTGTTCCCCAAACAAGCCGCAACATTCGAAGTCGCAGATCCAAGACCTTGAAAAATGGCTTCAATCATTTGAGAGCTGGTGTGCAGTTGACAGTTCGGTAAATTAGACTCCAGTGGCCACTGAGATAAATCACTGTGAGGGACTGAAGACATCCTGTTTGCATAGTCTTTCACAACTCCAGCAGCTACTCGGAGGTCTGATCCCATGGATCGTTGCTGTAGAAATCCACACAGTGCTTAAGATTTAAATAATGCAGATTGGGAGGGAAAAGGGAGAAGTAAGCAGAAAGAAAGAGCTACATCCTCTGTTCTTCAAAAATAATAGGCTGTTAGAGTTAGCCATGCGTACTGTGCTTTCATGAGCTGATGTTTCTACCTTCAGTGTGAGCATGGTGTAGTTCAAATAATTTCATGTTGCCTTTAACTGTAGACAAAGTAAATTAACTTTTGCTGGTCACTTTTTGGGAAACCAAGACAATTTTTAGAGTGCAGAGCTGTGGTATAGCAGTTAGCACACTACACATGCTACTAAAATCTGTTTTGCACTTTTAAAATAAAACCATTCATAATAAAACAGGTAGTAAAAAATACAGAAAAGCCATAAAAATTGGCTTTCCATGAACAGTGCCTAATAAACATGTATAAACAATGCAAAGTGTTAGCACATAGACACAAAACAACATCAGATACACATCACAATAAAACTTAATTTCAACTAAATAACATGAAAGGTAACATAAACTTAATACATAATTTTACGACAGATTGTAAAATATAAATGTATAATAAAATATAAATGTAAGATAAAAAGATTGTAAAATATAATAAAATGATGAATCACATAGCGGTTTCTGAAAATGTCAGTTTACATAAATTATATGGTTTCTCATTTTTAACATTTAACAGTATTTTACCATTATTATTTACCATTTACAAAGTTTTGTTGAATGTAATTACAAATTTCACAGTAAATTGTTACTGTGTGTGCATAACTTACATAATGCATAAATATACATTTTGCTAAAATAATTTGCATCCAAAAATGGAAGCAATTCGAACATCTTCCATTAAAACTGCACCATTAACTGCAGTACGAAGAGTTTGTTGCAGTCGGTTGACAGACTTTTTATTTAAAGACAAACCATAGTGTTTTCAGTAATGCAGTGTTTAATAAAAAAGCAAAAAAATAGCAATTTAATGTTTTGTTTGTCACCTGCTGTACATGCATATACACATGGAGCGTACCAAACTGTGATTTTTGTGTAGGCTATGTTACACCCCAACTTAAAGGGGTCATATGATGTTGCTAAAAAGAACATTATTTTGTGTATTTGGTGTAATGAAATGTGTTTATGCGGTTTAAGGTTCAAAAAACACATTATTTTCCACATACTGTACATTATTGTTTCTCCTCTATGCCCCGCCTTTCTGAAACGCGTAGATTTTTAAAAAGCTCATCGTTCTGAAAAGCGAGGTTTGCTCTAATTGGCCAGCTATCCAGTGCATTGTGATTGGCCGAATACCTCAAGCGTGTGACGGAAATGTTACGCCCCTTACCATACTGTGTTTCCATGTGTCCCGGCGCGACGAGACAAAACCAATAAAACACATTGCAAACGAGGCATTTGTTGCATCCAGTGGGGACATAATTACGGATTATAATGACTTATACTGTCTTTTGCCGCATAAACGTAAAACCATGTCTGCATTTGTGATCGGAGAAACGACAAACAACAAGCCCTACTCTACTCTGCTCAAAACTCGCATTTGAATCATCAGTGGCAAATTCTTTAAATATAAAAAACGTACTTACAGTCTGTGAGTCAGAACAGCCGGCATTGTAGTCTACTCTACCAGGATCAG
>NW_015540946.1:883711-883878 GCF_001515605.1 Sinocyclocheilus anshuiensis
CGTTTGAATCATCAGTGGCAAATTCTTTAAATATGAAAACTTACTGACAGACTGTGAGTCAGAGCGGCCGGCATTGTATCCCAGGATCAGGAACAGTCCTCCATAAAATGTGCTGCACACATCTGAATATTTGGGTTGAACTGTTCTGGAACAGTGTTGTAAATACA